>NW_006442103.1:11578316-11583261 GCF_000325575.1 Pteropus alecto
CCGCTCTGCCTCCTTGGTACACTATCAAACAGATCTTGGGTTAGATCGGTCACTGTTCCAACCCGCGATGGCCTAAATACGGCAGTTACTTCGCTTGGTTCTTATGATGTAAACCCACTTAGACATTCCTAACTCGACTCCGTTACCTCTTCCTTCAAAAGAAAAATCCCTTTTCTAGTCCTTTGCCTGCCCTCTAGCTGGAGTCCAGCCCAGTCTTCTGCCTTCTCCAATGAGATATGTGTATGAAGTAAATGGACTTAGGTCCTTATTCTCAGGTATGTTTAGATTGTTTGTGTATGTGCAAACATCTTCGTCTGTAGTTGGAAAGCCTTTCTGTCTCCTTAGACCGCAAGCTCAGGGCCAGAACCACTCCATTCTCACATCAGGGGGGAACCTGTGAGGCCAGACCCAGAGAAGGGACTCAGTCGGCGGTCAGTGAGGACAGCATAGAAGACAAAGGTAGGAGGCTCCCCTCCTCTGCCCGCTGCCCACCTCCTGGCTAGGTGCCACCTCACAGCCCTTTGTCTTTCCCCTTCTATGGGGTCAATAGAGCTGGGGCCATAGGGAGGCCCATGGAAGGTGTGTTCATGTTCCCGGCTAGTGAAACTCGTCTAGATGGCTGTGGTGGGCAGAGAAACTCTTGGCCTACAGTTAAACAGCTGACCGCTAAGCTGGAGAATGGACGAGGCGCTCCTGTATCAGAGGCCCGGCCAGAGAGATTGCCTTAGGGTAGCTGAGGGTGGGGGAGGGCGGGAAGGGGCTCGTTGCTAACCCTGAGGCCCACCTGCTCTGTTATAAGCAGTGGAAATGGATGGAGGATTCTAGAAATGCTTTTCCCAGCCCCACCAGGGTGCAAGCCTCTTGGACAGAAATGCTGTCCAGGTTCCCAGAAGTGATATTCACGCCCTCCCTTGCACGGAGGTGATCAACTTCTCCCCATTCCACTTATCTGCAGGGATATCAAGCCTGAAGACGCTTCAGATCTCAAGGCGTCTTTCAGACCAGGTAAGTCATCTAGAATCTCTTACTTGCTTTCACACTTTGGTGCATCCTTCGGGAGGCACTCGGGCTTAACCTTCTGCAGCCTCCGTGTGGGAGTTGCCTCAGGGGAGAGATAAGTCAGAAGCCTGGTCCCCATACCACTGTCCCTCTGCAGGAAACTGCTCATGGGGCCCCTTGGCACAGCTCTGGATGGGCTTTATGGTGGGCCCTGGAAGAAGGGTACGTAGCAAGGTGCCACAGGGGCCGACTGCAGCGGTGAGCCCCGGGGTCTTCTGTCCTCTCCCCACTGGCACACACCAAGAGTTGGCCGTTTCCTTTTTCCAGATCCCAGTGTGGTACATCTGGTCATTCCCTTTCTAACCCAGAAATGGAAGCTGCGAACACCGGTGGTCTCCACCACAGGGGAAGCGCTCAGTTGCATAAGGTGGACTCCCCTCATCCTCCAGCACTCATTTTCGCTTCATGCCTTTCTCTTCCATAGCTGCACTCACAGAAGTACAATCCAGGCAGACGGCCGCGGGGGCCTGCCAGCGGAGAGACTTTGCTAACATGTCATGGGATCATTGGGGCCTATTAGAGACAGATGGCTGGACACAGGGGGTGAAGCAGAGAGATACAGAGACGAAGGAGACAGGGACCGACAGAGGGTAAAGGTTGCCGTGTGGTCACCTGGCAGCTCTGCGCAGGTGGGCTGGGCGTGAGGGGCCCAGACTCACTCGACCTCACCACCTGGGGGAGTGGAGAGAGAACTCAGCAATGACTGACTTCGTAGCCTAAAAGCTTTGCTATAAAAGGAGAGGAAAAAAAAAAAAAAAAACAACCCTCACAAAATGCATTGTTTTGGTTCAAAGGTTTTGGGTCCATGGAGATAGAACGTTTCACAAAAATCTGTTGGTGTTTTTCTTTTCCACCTTTTCCCATGAATAAATATTATCCATTAAGAGCCTTGAAAAGGTGCTTAAATACACAGTGTTATATTTTCTTCCCGTTTTGCATGTGATGACTCTGTCCTCTGTGCTGCTCTTGGTCTTGTATTTTCCTCGTTGGGTCTCCAGAAACAATCGTTATTTGGTCTGAGGCCCGCCCCCTCCAGGCCCTGTCCTGGCACGCAGCTTCTCCCCCCACGGTTTCGCCCCTACCCCACCCACCCTCCCTTCCTGGCCCCCGTGAGAGGCAGGCTCACAGGGCTGTGTCCAAGCTAGTAGTAGCGAACCTCGGGGGCCCCTTTGCTGCTTCTTCATCCTTCCAGGCACAAGTTTCAGTGCTAGGGGTGCAACAGGGCAGGCAGAGAGAGAGGGGGAAGCGGGGAGGGAGTGGAGCCAGCGGCCACCCACCAACATGCCAGCCCCCTTGACTCCCACTACCTGCACTGGCCGTCTGTCCAGTGGCTTTACAAGGCGGAGACCTTGACGACATTGCTGGCTATGGAAGGAATGTTCGTGTTGGGACCTGGGCTGGCAGGGGGCGGCCGACTTTCCCCCTCAGGGGTTAGCGCTGGCGGGGTGGGGATGCTGATGATGGCTGTGGTGATCTGGGATGCTTTGCAGTTTGGTCTCAGTCCGTCGTCTGCTTTCAAATTAAGGCTGGAGCGGCTGGGATAAAAAAAGAGTGAGCTGATGGTGGTTCCTCTGGCTAGCGTCCCACAGCTTCCTCGATGCCCTGCATTTCCAGCCCAGAGCAACCAGGAGGTGGTCTGGGTGACCCTCTGTCTTCTTTTCGGTAATCAGCCTGTAATGATCTATTCTGATTATTATTCCTAAACTGCCAACAGTTGCAAAGTTGTGGTGGATAGCGGGGCTTTGGGATTCAGAGTACATGTTTTTCCCTCCAGTGGACTGTTTACCTGTCATTCGTGGCATTTGACTTTTGCTTTCTCCAAATTCCTCGCATCTCACTGGAGGTAGTGGGAAGTGGCATAGATGTAATCAGAGAAAGGAGGAAAAATTCAGTCTATGACTCGGAATCAACCTAGGATAAGCCATGTCTAACACAATTGTGAAAATTATTTCCCTGAGAAAACGGGTGGTGTATTCTTTGCACTGGGATAGGTCATTTTTGGATTTTTTTTTTTTTTTTAGTTATTTTTTCCTGGTATATAACCCCACATGGGGCCTCAGCCTGCTGTAGGACCCTCCACAGCACACGAAGGGCGTTCGGGTTAACTTGCGAGGAGGAGAGGGAAGGTGGGGGGAGGCGGAGGGGCTCACGCCTCAGATAAGGGGGAGGTGGGCTAGAGGACTCTCAGGCTTCTCCTGAAGCTGAGATCATTGGATTCTGTGAATGCCCTGACTCCAGCCTTCGGGGGTGATGGGGAGGGAAGCCACCCACCTGGTGGTGAGGGACGGCTGCTCGCTGCCCTGGATGTGGATCGTGCTGAGCTCCTGCATGCTGCGCAGGCGAGTGGCCGGCAGGTTGGAATTGGGCAGGTGTGTGGTCTTCTTACTGCGGCGGGAGCAGCAGGTGGTCGTGAGGCCGGGGTGGCTGGACAGTGAGGGACTTCTCGTGGACGGGTAGTTCTGCATTGAACTCTCCATGCAGTTCTGCTCAAACATCTGCTCGTCTACGAACTCGTGGTTCTGTGGGAAGCAGAAAGCGAAGGAGTCGGAGAAGGAGACGGGAGGGAGAGGGAGGAGCCCCGTGCTCTGTATGGCTGCCTGGCTCTGTTCTGGCCGTGAGAGATGGGCTCCCAGCTGCCCGGAGCCCAGACAGGCATCCAGGAGGGGTGACGTCCCACAGGCATCAGATGCAGAAGGAAAGAGAGCTCTACGGGCAGCCCTGGCCCTCGCACCGAAGGGCGGGGACTACAGTCGTTCAGTCATGAGGTGACATGCACTCCATCTACAGCTTTGAGCTGTAGGGACACAGAGGTCACAAAGGAGTTTAGTGGCATCATAAGAGCTAGAAGCAAAGACTACTTACTCTTCAGGCTTTGCGCAGGATCCCCCCAGAGTGGCAGACAGGGGGTCACTGCTATGGTAGTGGTTCTGCTAGGTTGCCTTTGCTGGATTTAACGGCGAGATACTTATGAATCTCGGGTAAGTGTGAGACATAAGCTTTTAAAGACACTGGACTGTTCACAGAATTGGGAGAGCTCTGCTCTTAAAGGCTAATAGGGTCAAATTGTCAGGGTTATGATTTATTATTGTTTTGGATATATGGATACCTGGAGGCATAGGATTCCCTAAGTCAAGTGTAAGCATGGGAAGGGAATGCTTATAGGACAGAGTGGAGCTTAACTCAAGAGAACTTAAAAATGGCCGTGTGGCCAAGGTGACTAAAAATCTGCGGCATTAGTGGTCTGACCGAGGCCGCCGGGGTGCGGAGAAAGTCTGAAGAGAAGTTGCATGAGAATAGAGTTCAGAGGGAGACCAGCCCTGACAGCCAATACCAAGAGGCCCCATGGAGCCGGGCAGGTGGCTTAGACGGGCCACAGACGTGGCATGTGGACACTCACAGGATACCGACATCGGTGCCATGTTCCACCCCCTCCAAGCCCCTGGGGAGGTCAAAAGAGGGAATCGAAAAGGCAGGTGGGTCGTTCAGCACAAAAACTGGGAGCCTGGGCTGGTACTGGGTGTGACGGCAGCGGGAAGATGAGCCCCAGAAGAATCAACAGCACATGCAGAGAACCAGACCAGGGGGTAAAAAGAGGAGGATCCACAGACTCAGAAGAATCAGAGAGAAAAAACATCAATTGAATTTTTAAAAGTTATACCTTGATGGTGGAGGTTCGTACAGACAACAGGGGATCATCCACAAGATAGGACAACCCCTACAGGACAACATGCCAACAGAAGATAAAAACACCATTGATTGTACATTCCGGCATTCCCAAGCTCAGTTTGACATTCAGTCTCTCAATCCCAGCATTCCACCCGCTGAGCCCAACATTCCAGCCCCGGCTCCCCGCATTCTCCCCCCATCCCCCCGCGCTGTCCCAACA
>NW_006442103.1:11583320-11598300 GCF_000325575.1 Pteropus alecto
CCAACGTCACCCCCCTCCAAACCAACATTCATCCCGTCCATCCCAGCATTCTGCTGCTTCTAGCCCCACATTCCTCCCCTGAAATCCAGCATTCCAACTCTTCCATCCCAACAGCCCATCCCCACAATCCGACATTCTCCCCCTCGGATTCAGCATTCCACCCCTTCGATGCCAGCATTCCAGCCCTCGATCTCCAGATCTCGTTGTTCAAGGCCAACATTCCAGCCCTTCAAACCCAGGTCTTTTCACCCATATTCTTCAGTGTACACATTCCACCCAGCACATGCGACTTGGAATGGGCAGCTGGGTCCAGGCCTATCCCTTTGGCAAGCTCTGAGTCTTGGAGAGAAATCCGAGATGTGTACATACAGTTCCTGACACTAAGAGATACTTGATAAGCCGGGAGACTAGGGTTTTCAGAGTCCCTTCCCGTTTTGGAAGTCCTCGCTGGGTTCAACAGCTGAGCTCCTGCGTGCTCACATGCGGCTCTAACATCTGACCCCCCGCATCTGGGAGGCCCAGATATGGAACATTAAGAATTAGAAAGTTCTTCCTCGGTGTGCTGAGCCCTCCCTACAGGCTCTTTGGGGCAGAAGGTTCTAGAAGGAAACAAGGTTTTACTTCGTCTCTCGTTGGTTGTCCGCCCCGACGGCTCCTCTCTCCCTACTCTCCCCAACACTTCATGCCAAGGGTCCCGGTCGGCCCCGCTGCCCTTCCTTTTGGCTGCGGAGGCACAGACATCATTCCACATTCCGACGGTGACGCCCTAAACCATGACTTTTAACAACAAGCCCGTCAGGATCCAAACGCCCTGGGAATGGCAGGTGACTAAGAGGAAGGGGTAATAATAAAATCCCCAGCTAGTGAAATATGTGCACTGCCTCCTTCACTCACTGTCTCCTGTTTAAAGAGGAACGTACAGAGCAAAGGGACCCACAAATTGCATCAACCTAGCACCAGGGATAGGACAAAAAACGGTGTTCTTTACTGTCCCGTAGCACTCTAGTATGAATTCAGCCCTAGTTTTGAAGAGCGACGCCCATTGGGACTGAGAAACTGGTCGACAGAGCCCTTAGCCCTCAGTCACCAAGAAATGGGGACTAGTGTGGGGGGCGTGGAAAGGCTGAGGGGGACGGCCTCCTCTATATTGCTGCGGGACAGAGCTGGCCTCCCTACGCTGGTACGCCCCCCGAGGGTTGATAGAGACCTCGTCACTACTTTTTGGATCTGAACAGGACAGACTTTGACTTCTGAATCCGGGCCCAGGGTGAAGGTGTGGGCAGAGTTCTCACTGTGTGAGCCCGACCATCGGAAAGGGGCCAGGGCCAGGGCCGAGCGAGGAGGTGGCGATGGGCTGGGACTCACAGTGGTTTTCTCCAGGCAGTGCAGCAGGTGATGGTGCTGGCTCTCGATGAGTGAAGTGGCCTTGCCCATGTGCCCCTCTTCCGGAGTGCCCTGGTAAGAAAAGAAGAGAGACTGAGCATGGAGCGGGTGGCTCTTCCTCTCTCCATCCCTGTCACGTCTCCACGGAAGGTAGGAGGGCGCTAGAAAAAGAGGGGTGAATCAAATTTTAGGGTTAACATGGAACATGCTAGCCTTCGGGCTGGGGGCCCTTGATCTAAAGCTGGTTTGGGGATGGCGGTGACAATCATGGGAGAGGTATGTGGAGGGGGCGCTGCTACCTGGGGAACGTTTAGAAACGTGGTGTTCTCAGGGTTCAGACTGGGGCTTCGGGGTGAGAGTGCTGGTGCCCCGGGAAGAGAAAACGAGGCCATCTCGCCCTCCACCTCCCCAGCCCAGGTCCTCTGGGTGCCTACCATCAGCTCCAGCGCCTCGTTGAGGAGCCCGTTGCGCTTGCTGTGCAGGTAGGCGTTGGAGCTGCCGGTTTTGGCCACGCGGATCCTGGCAAGGCGGGCCTTCTGTGATGGGCAGAGAAAATCAAAGAGTGAGGTCTAAAGACAGCAAGCCTGGAGAAGTCGATGCCAGTGGGCTCTCCCAGAGAGGCTGGGCGCGCAGGTGATGTTCGACGCAGGGGAGGAAGCTGCTCGCTCCCAGCCCCGCCCGTCTCTGCTTATAAACCCTGGGACCGGGCCTGAGATGCTGTGTACCCGCCTTGTGCCACTCGGTCACCGGCAGAGTTCCTGGGTTTCCCATGCATCTCTCCAGCCGGGTGTCATCCTGGCAGGAGAAATACCACTTACCAAAGTCCTTCCTTCCAGACGTTTCATGACCTTCATCTGCTCACTGTCGTGTCGGTGTATTTCTCATCTCTAACTAGGCAGTGAGCTCTTTCAAGGAGCGAGGGTCACAGCTCTCCTGACTCTCTCCCAGGGTCCAGGGCTCTTCCCTGCGTACAGCAGGTGCCCAAACATCGATTAATTATGAGCGAAGCACGGAGTTCACGTGTGCCCCTCAATACTTAACTCTCTGCTTTCTATTTTTTCTTTAGCCTTTATTACAAAGCACGGAGTGCATGTGTGCTCCTCGATACTTAACTCTCTCTCTGCTTTCTATTTTTTCTTTAGCCTTTATTACTAAGCTGGTATAAGTTTTATACACTTATGCTGATATACTGTCTGTCTCCACTGCCAGAATGTAAACTCCATGAGGGCAGGACTTTTTGTCTTGTTCACTTATGCATCCCCAGTACCTAGCAGCTTTTAAGTTAATAAACGAATTTACAATCGCATGTCTGTCTTTGAGAGTGGATTCATGCACGGGAGTGTCAGTATATGCATATTTTGTCATCTGTGTCCGTGGGGGTGAGTGTAGGTGCATGTGACCGTGACAAGGTGGCCCTATGTGTGTGTGTGAGAGAGGGGAAGATGGAACAAATTTCCATATACCACTTGGGCTTGAAACTCCCAGCTCCCCACTGGAAGCCGTCAGCAGGCCTCCTACAGGAAGGCCTCATGTATCGCAATGCAGACTCATCTCTCTCGCGAAGGCTGGCTGCCCTGCTTCCTAACAGCCACAGTCGGCGTCATCATGACAGCAGCACAACCACAGAGTGAGGCCTAAGAGGAAGAAGCCTTTGGGAGAGAGGGAGACGGGAATGGTAGAGAGGTTCCTGCTGGTTTAAAATAACACAGCCAGAAGTTTGGGCTCTTATAGACCTGGGCCTGGCCCCAGGCCCTTGCTACTGGAAGCGAGAGAGCCCATGGGAGCTCACAGACCCATCCTGGGACAGAGGGGACCCCCCTTGCCTCTGGGAAAGCCCATGCGGAAGGCCCCTGAGCAGAAGAGTCCTTGGAGAATTGTGGCAATTTCTATTTCTTGTCACCTGCCCCCTGACATGAGGAAGTGTCCCCTCCAAGTGTCCCCAACATGAAGAAGTATCTCCAATATGAGGAAGTGTCCCCTCCCAGTGTCCCCAACATGAGGAAGTGTCCCCAACATGAGGAAGTGTCCCCTCCAAGTGCAAACAAGGGTCGAGTACTTGGTTCCCGAGAAGTCCCCTTGTGGACAGCACGACCCTGTGGGGACAATTCAGCTCCCTTCCCTGGCTTCTAAATACGAGGAAGAGGCTAGGACTTGAACCTGGAAGATGTGCCTGTAAGTCCGAGGAAGAGAGCTCCTCTAGATGGACAGATGAAAGGGGAACTGGGGGAGAAAGGATGGTAAGTACGCCCGATCCTTCCCCTCTGAGCAGAGAACACTCATTCAGGTCCAGGGCCGTTCTCCCTGGGAGTCCTGCCCCAGCCACGCCCCCAGCTAGATATCTACACTCAAGCAAGTTCCTTGTCATTAGAGGATGTGGCTCTTATTGCTTTGGGTGAGTGCTGGGTGTTGAGAGCTGCATACAGAAATCCAATTGTGTCAAGCTCATTACAGCCTTATATAATTTGATTGCACCGCTTTGAGCCAGACCTTTTTCGTATCTGGGGTCCGTCTTCATTACTTTCTAGGGATGAAAGATTCTCCTGTTCTCCTTTGTGGCACTTCTTTTAATCTTATCTTACCCTGGGCTCTATTAAAGCAACAGATTGTCATATCAAATGTACTGTATCGTTTAATCATTTCCCACACAGGATAAAGAGGTTTACAGTGTGTTTACAGAACCAGCCCCAGCATATGAAATTCGGGGAGGCTCCCTGGCTTGGCTTTGAGCCCCCGAGGGCCAGAGTAGGTGGCTTATGCATATTTTCATCTTCACACCCGGCACAGAGCTTTACACCGAGCAGGTGCTCAAGCGAGGCTCATGATGGCCCAGGAAGTAAGATGGTCTCACAGCATCGGTCAGAAATCTACGTCCACAAAGCCAGCGCAGTGGGCTCCGTCCTCGTGTGGGCCGGTCAGGTTCCCTCTCTTCTGTGGCCATAAATTCAGCATGAGAGTTGAAAGAGACCTTCGAGATCACCCAGACCCTTTTCAAGACACAGGATGGAGGACATGAAGGGAGATGGCTGACCCAGGGCAAGGCGGTGGGCAAGACACGGCTCCGGCCGGCCGGCCTCCAGGCTAAATGCTGCTTCCACAGCATCGCTCTCCTCCTCCCTGGGTTTCGGCTCCTGTCAGCAAGTTTCTAAAGCTGATGAGCCAAACCCCAGGAAGTTGCATTTTCATCAGGTGGAGCTTTCAGGGTTGGAGGACAGGTCTGGATGGAGGATCCTGCCTACAGTCCAGGTACAGTCTGAGCTCAAGTGTCTGTCAGTCCCCTGCAAGCCCTTCACGATCGGGCACTTCCCAGCTGCCTAGCTGGCGGGTGCCCTTTGGCCAAGAGTACTGGCATCTCTTGCCCCTGGAGAGGCAGGAGGAGGAAGATGAGCGAGAGATGGAAAAGCCAAACGAGACCACGGGCAATTGCAGTCTCAGGCGTTTATCCCAGAGAAATGAAAACTTGGGTTCACACGAAAACCTGTCTGTTCACAGCTGCTTTATTTACAAGCACCCCGAAGTGGGATCATCCAGATGGGCCCCAGCAGGGGGCCGGTTAAACACACGATGTTTAACCATCTGCAACAGCGAGAAGGAAGAACCGACTGATACGCAACTTGGATGAAGCTCCAGGAATTACGCGGAATGGAAGAAGTCAGTCTCCGAAGGCCACCTACCGTCACGGGTCCATCGATACAGCATTTTCGAAACGAAAACGTTTTATAAATGGCGCACAGATAAATGGTCACCAAAGGTTAGGGACGGGGTGGGGGTGGGGTTGTAAAAGGGTGTGGTGATGGAGGTGGACACATAAACCTACCGAGGTGACAACGTTGTGTCAAACTCAGCACACACACGCACAGACGACAACTATGAATAGAACCGGGAGATCCTACCGATGTCCACACCCTGGCTGTGAGGCTCTTACAACTGCGTGTTAATCTATAACGAGCTCAATAAAAATTTCCATTAAAATGAAAAGAAGATGAGCAGACACCAGAACTGGAGACGGGGACCAAAGCACTCCCCTTCAGAGGTTCCCGTCCCTCTGTCCACTGCTAGACCTCCTCAGCTGACCTCCAAGTCGCTGGGCTCAGAGAACACAGTCTCTGAAGCAAATAGGCACGGAGTCATTTGAGTAACAACCCCAAGCAAACCAGTCATGGCGAGGGAGGGCTGCCTGAACCCCGCCTTCGCGCACGAGGCACGTGGGCTGCAGCTAGCTTACCTTCATGGCTGCTTAGCTCCCGAGTGTGTGGTCTGGGCCAAGAACTAGCAGCCGCTCTGCGGACCCCCTTCCCATCCCATCTCTCCACGCCCCGCTAAGGACCCTGGACCTCCTTCCTCACCTCATGGTGACGGATGCAGCGCTAGAAGCAGGCAGTATTCGTGTATTCTTTTTGTCCCCCCCACACCCCCACAGGAAGCCCACGGGGAAACGGTGAAAGAGACAGAGCTGAGTGAGCAACCTTGAGGAGAGGAGTATCCAGGCGAAGTGAAAACACTGTCGATATTTACTCTGATTTCAAAGAGAGAGTGAAAAGGAGCGGGGCGGAGAGGGGGGCAGAAGGGAGGGGTCTCGTCTTTAGGGGCGGCAAGAGGAAGGAATACCCGAAAGTGGATCCCCCACCCCCCGGATTTAATCACACAGCATGGGGAGGGGACGTGGCCACCGTCACATTCTGTGTGGGGGAAAAATGGCAAGGATGAGACGCTGTGAGGGTGCGGGCGCAGCCTCGCCGCCTGGGTGAGCTGAGGATTCCTTTGAACCTCACTTGCTGGGCCAAGCACCTGGGTCAGCCCAAGCCCTGCGGGGCAGGGCTGTGGTAGGACCCCTGGCCCCTCAGGGTCTCAGGCTCCCTCCTTCGCTGGGAGAGGAGACCCCAGATTCTCACTGCCCTTTTCTTCATGACGGCATAATGAATTCAGAGATTGTTCACGCTGGCCAGCTGACAGGAACAGAGAAGAGATAAGGCTTCTATTTCTGGAATGGCTAGCAGCGGACGGGGGTGGAGGCGCCCTGACCTTGGGTGAAGAGGTAGAAATCGGGAGCTGGAGGGGATGGGAGGACAGCACAGAGCCAGAAGGTCAATCTCAGGCAGCTTGGCCACAGTCCAGACCCAGGTCAAGACGAGTCAAAATGTATTTCAGCACAGGCGGAGGGGACAACAGGGTGAGGAGGAGGTGAGCACAGGGGCCATAAAGGGGACATGCCGGAAGTGGGAACCAGCTGCGTGTATAATATAATTATATCATATGTATTTTATTATGAAGTATTATTACATATAAAGTATACATTTCGGAGCTGGCTCCCGTGAACGTTGTGGCTTTGGTTCAGTCAGCACACACTATTCTAATTCTGGATTCCTCTGCTATGTCAGGGACCCTGCTACCTGGGGGGGTCCCCATGTGAGTGGAAGGCCAGCAGCAGGGACCAGGTGGTGAGAAAGTGACTCAGCTGCAGCGCATAGGGCCTGACACACAGTAGGTGCTCAGTAAACGCTGCGGAACGAATGAATGAAAGAATAAAACGGACACAAAATCTCGGGCTTCCATAGCGACACTTTCAACAGGATCCCCTCGGGACATCGAACCCGGAAATGCCCCCTGGAGGCTGAGATGCTCTGAAGGGGAACCGCGTTTCAGCCCAGATCAGAAGAAGGACGAGAACTGCCCCTCTGTCCTCCCCTTTCCTGACAGGAACCACGTAGAAGTCACGACCCAAGAGTCTTCACCAGCCAGACGCCCTGAAAACGCAGGTGAACGCCGGCCGCCCGTGTGGGTGAGTTGTTTCGGATGGAAGGTGGGGGACCAGCCGGGCAAGGCGGCTTCTGTCTCGGCACCCAAGCCTCTGCCATTGCTCCCCATTCCGTGGGCGGAGGACGAGCTCGCCCACCCTGCCTTCTTAAGCAGAGTAAACTGGAGCCAGTGAACGCTGTCCTCAGGGCCAATGGCTACAACACTGCTCCTCAAGCGCGGCTCTGTGCCTTGACCCTGAGATGCCCCAAGGTGACTGAGGCCTTCCGAGCCTTCTGTCCCTGAACTCATCGGCCTCGCAATGTTCTCCTTTCAGAGGATTCGATTTTCTTTTCAGCAAATTTATTTTTATCCCTGTGTTTTGTATAGGCTATTGTAGGGTACAGAAAAGTGATTATGTCCCCCAGGAAGCTCTTGGCTGGGACAGGGGACGAGTCCAGGGCACTGCTGAGTGGGGGTGGCTTAGGTCTCAGAGGGGGAGCCAGGGCAAGGAAACTGCATGAGATAAAAGGGAGGTAATGAGCTTATGAACAATTGAGCGTTTGTTGCATTTTGTTGCATTTTGTGGCCGACTGGGGCTGGAATGCAAGGCACTGGCAGGTAGAAAGAGACATGAAGCTGCTTTACCTTCCAAAGCCAGAGCCATCTGTGCAGTGACTCCCTCAGATACTCCAGGCCTGGCAGCCTGACTGACTGTGACCGCTGCCAAGGTGAAGGGCCAGGCCCCTCTCTGGGGCGGCACCCCACCCCTCCCCGCCCCCGCTCTGAGGCTTACCTTCTGTGCCCTGCGTTTATCAGCTCTCTGATTCTGGTGGTAAATCCGGCTGAAATTGGAGACGATCACAGGGACTGGCAGGGCGATGACCAGGACGCCACTCAGGGAGCAGATGGAGCCAAAGATCTTCCCGGCGATGGTCTTGGGCACCATGTCCCCATATCTGAGAGAGAGAAGCGGGCGCGGGGAGAGGGACCGTGTGGGAAACTAGTCAGGCAACTTCCCTGCCAATCATTCACTCGCTCATTCACTCAACCGTCGTTTAGAGCGCCTACTATGTGCCAGGTCCCGTGATACGACCTGGGAATGAACAAAACCGGCGAGATCCTTATTTTCATGGAGCCAGCGTCCTACGAGGAGAAGACCGTAAACAAGGAAGTGAATTCATGAAACATCGTGACTTGCGTTTATTTCTGTGAGGACGGCAGAGACAGGTGCCCTGCCGGGTGGGGAGCGTGTGGTCAGCAAAGGCCTTTCTGCAGGGGGAACATTTAAGCTGAGACCCGAAGGGAAAGGGTCCAGCCACGCAACACCCTCGGGGAGAGTGTGCGGGGCAGCGGGAGCAGAAAGGACGGGGGCCCCGGGACAAGCAGCCTGGCCGGTGCTAGGAATGGTCCAAGAACCAGTGGGGCCGGGCACAGTAAGGGACGGGGCGTCACCCAGAAGGAGGCGGCCTCGGCAGGCAGGGGCCAGGTCGCGCACTGTCTACTGGGCCAGGACGAGGAGTGCGGCCCTCGTCCCAAGGGCAACGAGAGGAGCAACACGACCTCACTTGCGATAAGAAGAATAGATGAGAAACCTACCTTCTGCTGAGGCGAAGATTTATAAATTTACAAAGCGCTTTTACACATTGACCTCGCATAAGCTCCATGACCTTGTGAACCCTGCATCCTCATCCCCATAGTTCCGATGCAGGAACCAAGGCCCAGAAGCATTCCGTGGACTACCGCGGTTGGGGACGGTGGGGGTTAAAACCCAGTCCTTCTGCTTTCATGTCTTTGCCACTAACCACACCGAGTGACAGGGGGACCCCGAGCTCCGAAACTCATCCCTCCAAGCCGCGTGGCCGCTTTGGGACAGTGTCTGCTCCTCTCGGAGCTCTGAGAAACTCTCAAGTACTTCACGCCCTGGCAGCTGCCCCCGGGGACTGGCTTGGCCTGGGTCCCGCTCGGCCCGGGCAGGCGGGCCAGATCCTCTCTCCTCTGGTCAACAAGACTCTCCAGAGTGGTTAAGTGTTTAGCCTCTTCTTCACTGAGATAATTTAAAGGCCTTATTAAGTGAAGAGCCATGATGACTCTGTCCAAAGCCAGAAACATCCTCTTCCTGGCTTCTGTGGCCTCTGGGCATCTGGAGCAGAAACAGGATTAGGATGACCAAGAATTGATGCTGCTGAAATAGTGAGGCTCAAAGCCCCTTGTCCCCTCAGGAACTCCAGGTATCCTGGGCTCCAGAGAGGATGTGGAACCGGAGGGAGGGAGGGAGTCAGTTCAGAAGTATGAGGTCCTCACCTCTTAAGCACCTGAGGACTTTGGGGAGGCGATACCGGTGGTTGACACATATTTGATCTCACTGAAGCATCTCAACACCCTATGAAGCGGCTCCCGTGTTGAGAACTATCCTCCTCCTTCAGCGTCCAGGTCCTTTGTCCCAAATCAAGCTGTCTCAGTCAAGCCACTGACATTGAGACCTGTCCTAGCTCCTTCTGGAACTTTGACACTAGGTTTGCCTTCTCAGGAGCGGCCCCCAGTGAAGTGTTTGAGAACTTGGCTTCTGGAGTTAGACGACCTGGGTTCAAGACCCACCCAGCTCCACCATAAAACAGCTGCGTGACTATTACTATGGCCCTCAGTTTCCTTGTTTGTAAGATGAAGGTAATAAGGGTACCTAGGTCACAGTCTGTTGTGACATACACAGCTCTGTCGACATGGCCACTTTTGCTTTTACCGAGGCATTCTGGTACCCACGGTCTCTGTTGCCAGGAAACTCTAAAAACCACCGCTGATCGTCCCACGTTCACATAATCCCAATGGTGAAGGAAAAGGGGGCTGCCCTGACAGGTGAACCCCGTTAGCTGTGATTTTCAGATGACATGACTGAAAGGTGGACACCAGGCACGTGACCACGGATAAAAATAGAGCGTGACAGGAAAATGTAAGAACAGTGTCAGGAAGGCCACGTCTCGGAGTGATTGAAGCTGGTGGAAAATACTAAGGACAACGGAAAGATGGTTTTACCCCCTGGCAGAAAGACGAAGGAGAAAAGCTACGCCTCTGGCTGGGGCAGATGGTCTGCTGGCAACAGAAGACAGAGAGAAAGCAGAACAACCCAACTCCCATGCGCTCTTGCCTTCACCGAGAACGTGCTTTATCTCGGAAAGGCTGGAGCGAATGTGGATAAAAAGGATCTGGAGCTTGAGGTAGGGACCGGTGTCCTCAGGGGATTCACACCTGGACCCACCACAGAGACGGAGGGAACGTGCAGATGGATTTGTAGAACCACTGAGAAATCACGGCGCAGCGGAGTAATGCCAGGAGACCAGAGATGGAAGACTATTGTATGAATATTTTTAAAGGAGGAGACAAGAGTCTGAGAAACTGCAGATTAATAGGCTCGGTGTCCATCAATTCTGCCATCGAGTTGCTGGCAGAATTTGAGAGCAGATCCTTCCAGGGACAGCTGGCAAACACTTGGAAAATCAACTGTATTGGTTTACAGTTTACACCTTGCCAAATTAACCTTATTTCTTGTTTTGAGAGGGTTAATTGACTGACGGATCAGGAGACCACTACAGAGATACTGCACTATAATTTTAGCAAGATGTGATTTTGTCCCAGTTCTTTATGCCCTTGGCAAGCTGGGGGAAGATGGTGTGGACAGCAGTGTGGTCAGTAGGGGACAAACAACCATCTCCAGTCTCCTGATGCCTCTCAAAGGTTACCAGCAGCGGCCTTAGGCCAGCGAAGGACACTCATGCTTTTCGTGTTAGAAGGGTCTCCTTTAGTGAATGAGTAAATGAGTAAAAGCGAAACGGAACAGATATAAAGTTAGGTCTCCAGTCTACAGCTTATATAAAGCCAGAGGGAGGCAGCATGGCCTAACGATTGAGGCTGGCGTCACATTCTAGCCCCTCAGTACTTAACTAAATACTGTAGTGACCTTGGGCAAGTTATTTAACCTGAGCCTCTACCAATATAAAATGGGTTTTATATACTGAACTTACAGTGTCGTGGTGATCATCAAGAGGTGATTCAGGAGAAGCGCTCAACGCGGTGTCTGGGGGAATGTAAATCCTCTATAAGCAGCCAGTGTGGTGGGTGCCTGGTGTTCCATCTGATTCCCCACCTTCCCCACAGCGGAAGCGTGCCCCTCCCCCACCACGTGACATAACCTCTGTCTACAGGCAACGGCTCTCCGCGGAGCTGCCTTGCGTTGACAAACCTCCTCCTCATGCGCTGGCTCTCATGATCACAGTAAGTTCAGAACAGGGTGTGTGACTCACACTGGGCCGATGAGCTGGCTCTCTTCCTGGATCTAACAGCTTTATTGAGATATAATTCATTTACCATAACATTCGTCCACTTAAGTCATGCAAGTCAATGGTTTTAGTATTTTCTAAGGTTTGAAGGTTCCTTCACGTGGTAGCATATTATCAGTACTTCATTTCTTTTTATGGCTGAATGATTTCCCATTGTATAGCTATACCACGTTTTATTTATTTATTCTTTAGTGGACATTTGGGTGGTTTCCCCTTTTTGGCTATTATAAATAAATTTGGCTACGAAAGTTTGTGTACAAGCTTTTGTGTGGACGTATGTTTTCGTTTATTCAGGACTGGTTAACAGTTAGAGGAACTGTCACACTATTTTCTAACGTGGCTGTACCATTTTACAATCCATAAATTACCAGCCATAAATTAGGGTTCCGGTTTCTCCATATCTTTGCCAACACTCGTCACCATTTGCCTTTTGATTCTAGCCATCCTGGTGAGTGCGAAGTGGCATCTCATTGTGGTTTTGGTTTGCATTTCCCGTTAAGATGACCGATGACTGGCACCTTTTTCCCTTCCCTGGATTTTTACCCTTGAGCCCAGATCTGTCATTTAAAGAAGTTAAAGGTGCAACAGATAAAACTCAGGAGCTGTTGGCAGCCATGTTTTCTGCTGTGGGAAGAAGCCAGAGTAGCCAGGGAGGAAGCAGGTTGCCGCGTAGGAAGAGAAGAGAGACGGAACGGGAAGTCCCTGTCCTAATTCTCGCCGAGGAGCAGCTTCATTTTTGCCTTTCTTGTGGTTTAGTTGTTCAGTCCTTCCTGTGACTTTGCAGACCAACAAACTGTTGTCTTTGTTCAACCTTCTTCCGTCTGGATCCTATGATGGTAATGGGGATAATGGTGACGAGGGTGATGATGATGGTGAGGATGAGGCTCCTGCTGATTATTTTAAAGCAAGCTCTTGAAATTTCTAAATGACAGAGCTACTATGAATTGAGATCTTTAGGAGTCGAAAGGAATTTAACAGGTTGTAATCATGGGTGAAACCCATCAGATTAATTTTAATAAAGATAAATGACGACACCAGCATGTTGACTCAAATAATCAATGCCTGTATAGCTGATGGGAGAGACCAGCTTTACAAGCTGTCCATGTTAAAAATCACCGGGGAGGCTTGACTTCAACACAGCCACCAGTGTGATGCGGCTGTGAAAAACCGAAGGCCGGATCGACAGGAGGGCAGTGTCCAGACAAAGGGAGCGTGTGTTCGCACTCCGCTCACTGGTGCAGACCGCTTCTAGGCTGTGGCGTGGTGTTCTGGGCACTCTGTATGCTCCAGGACACAGGCTAACTCGATCATGCTCAGAGAAGGGGGGTTGGGATGGCAAGTTGTCTGGAAACCCTGTCAGGTGGCAAACAATCAAAGGAACAGGAACATGTGGCCTGCAGAAGAGGGGACGGGGAGCGGGGGGGATGGCGTGAACAACGCACCGGACGGGACCTGTGCCAGGAACTTGACCTGCATCAAGGGCTGTCATGACAACGGCCCTATCAGGTAGGGTGGATCCTGCTCGGGGATGAGAGCTCAAGTCCAGAGAGGGTAATGACTGGTTCAAGTTCACTCACTCAAGTGGTAAGAGGCAGACTGGTCTGTTTCCATTGCCCTGCTCTGTCCGGTGCATTCTGCCCCCTGGGAGGTGGTGGGGTCAGGGGTCGGGAGAGGGTAGTGGTGGGGGAGGGCTCCGAGGAGTCATGCTGGCCCTGCCACTTACTGGCGAGGCGACTTTGAGCATGTTGCTTAATTTCTTTGTCCTCAGTTTTCTGGAATTGATAAAATAAATAGTATCCACTTCGAGGGGTGGTTGTCAGGGACTAAATGAGTTATTATTTGTCAAAGGCTCAATCCTGGCACAAAGTAAGAATTTTATAAGTGTTTATTAAATAAATTCTGAGCCCGAACCACCGTTGTTTGTGGACTGGACTTCAGCGAAAGGCTCTTAAGCAGACTTCTCATTTCCACTTTGTTCCCCGTTAATTTGCAAAGAAGCACCTTCTTAACATGCAAATCCAAGCATATCATTCTGAAGCACTTCGATAAATGTCGAACCTGTGAGTTAATGAATAAAACCCACCTTGCAACGTTGTTGCAAAGATGACACGCCTGTTACATAGCAAACTCCCTAACAGCAGCTAATTATGATCTTAGTGACAGGGATGGGCTGTGCCTGTATCCTGCGGCCCCTCCCGGCACCCACCTGGATGGGAGCAGTGAGGTGGGGGAGCTGATGGTGATTCCCAAAGTCCTAATGGCATCTGTGGCCTATTTTCTCTGTGGAATTTTGAGGAAAGAGATGGGTAAGAAAAGTAAAAACAAAATATGTCCCGGCCTCGGGAAAAAAAAAAAAAAGGAAGCCAGCCTTTATTTCCCTTTCTGTCTTCATCTTCTCATGCAAATACGGACTCTGCTCTGCCACCCAGTCCTGGCTCTGCGCCTCGGGGAAGTAAGGGATAAGAAAGCCCCTCCTGAAGTGGCATCCTGGGTCTCGGTGGGCTGTGGTGCTCACCCCAGACTTAGAGCTCACACCCGGACCTTACCTGGGGCCAACGTGGAGGCAGCAGCCTGCCCCTGACCAGGTGGGCCTCAGGGACTCCGAGGCTCTCTGCGCACCTCTCTCCCCCAGCACACCCTCGGCCATCCATAGTGATGTCTGGGCTGTGGCAAGAGCCGGGAAGCTTACCCTCCTAAGATGGAGGGCTAATTAATTTGTATTAGGGCTTAGGGATAATTAAACTTTTTTTTATCTGAACTTAAGCTGCACAAACCACCCGCCTTGTACAATTAATTGCTGCCTTCATTTCCTCCCCCAGGTGCCGAGAGATAAGTACGAGCCACGCTCCCATCTGATTCTGCTCAGGCGGGGCGGGGCCGCCCGGCTAGTGGGGGTCTGCGTTTCCCTGGAGGCCGTGGCCCTGCCCATCAGGGCCCAGCTTCTGGGAGCTCAGCCAAGGAGACAGGTCCTCAAGGAGTGTCTGCGGGGAGGATGTCTCAGCCTCATCGCCACGCCGACTCCCGCACCCACCTCCTCTACTGGAATGCCCTTAAACTTGGCTTCCACCTCTGCTCCTGGTGTCCCTGGTTTGGGGGGTGGGGATGGGGGATGGACGCTGCCCTGTCGTGTGGGGTCAGAGTGAGGAGAGGTCATCTTGGAGCAGGCCGGGCCATCTCCTTGTCCAGGGGCAAAGGACAATGGTAGTTCACCCTGGAGGATGCTAAAACACCAGCTTGGGCTGAGGAGTGAGTTCAACCCTTCACAAACACCCCGTCAGCCTCCCTTCGTGTCCCAATTCCCTCCCATGGAGCAGCACGGCTGTAACTCTTTTTTTTTGAGCTCATATCATGTCAGGTACTGTGAATACGTGATCTCATCTGTTTCTCCCAACAACCCTAAGAACTAGATACTATTCTTATCCTCACGTATAGATGAGGAAACTGAGGCCCAGCGTGGTGAAGCGGTATCCCAGAGGCCATTTAGCTAGCCAGTTGCAGTGTGGGGACGTGGACCAGGTCGCTTGGATTCCAAAGTC
>NW_006442103.1:11598317-11610062 GCF_000325575.1 Pteropus alecto
CAAAGCCGTGGTCCCTGAGGAGCCAACACGGTGGGCACCGGTCCTGCTAGAGAGCAAGGGGCTACTTCGGAGGCGACTGGAGTGAGAGCAGCAGCCTAGCCGGACCCCTACAAATGGCTTTGGCCCTGCGCCTTTGGTTCTCAAGGAGGGGAACTCGAGAAACAAAAGGAAAGCCTCAAATCACTCCGTCCTCCTGTTACGTGCACTACCCCTCCCCCCCGACACATCTCTGACCGCCTTCCTGCAGGGGGCGCTCTCCCGGGCTGGCCTGCAAAGTAGCCCCAGCAGTGGCCGGGAGCCAACAGGATGAGTTGGCACTTGGGAGCCTCTAGGATCCTCTGAAGACTCCAACTGGGACGTGGACCCAGAGGGGAGAGCTGAGGCTCGGGGCAGGGGAACTAATCACCATCAGTGACACTCAGTAATAATTTCTTTTTATTTAGCATCCGTACGTGTTATTCAATCTTCATAACAAACTTGCAAAGTATTACAAGCCCCATTGCTGAGAGGAGCAAAGCGAAGCTCAGAGAGGGTGAGTGACATGCTCAGGGTCATCAGCTTAGCCAAGCCAGTGTTCCAGACCAGGCCGGTCCGACCTCAGAGGCCCCCTCTCGCTCACTACACCCTACTGTGGGAAGAGAGAAATGCGCCAAAGGGCTTGACTAATGCACATGAGAAGGAACAGCCTCAAGAACATGGAGGAACGTTCAGTGGTGTGAGCCCAGGAGCCCAGTGGGGAAGCTCTCGGTGCTAAGGGAGCTGTTTCCGGGCTCTGTAAGTGGGGAAGGGAGTGTTGGCCCCTCCAGGCCATCGCCGTGCATGGCCTGCCCCTGCAGGGTCACGGCCAGGCGCAGCTGCAGGCTCTTGGCCCCGGGGGTCTGTGGCCATCAGTGGCAGTTGTGCTGGGTGACAAAGCTGTTTTTCTAAACCAGTGGTTCTCAAACTTTAGTGTGCATCAGAATGGCCTGGAAGGCTTGTTAAAACATAGATTGCTGGGCCCCAATCTCAGATTTCTGATTCTGTAGATCCGGAGTGAGACCTGAGAATCTGCATTCTAACCAAGTTCCTAGGTGACGCTGATGTTGGTGATCTGGGGACCGCGCTTTGAGAACCATCCTTTCCCCACAGGTCACAGATCTGCAGACTCACAGAATGTCAGAGCTGGAAAGGGGTGGCAGCAAGCGGCTTCAGACCGCTCACTGCCCCTGTGAGGAAACTGAGGCTCCGAGGTCATGAACTGGGTGGCAGGGCCCACCTGATCATCCAGAGTGATGCCCTGCTTATCATGTTCACACACACACACACACACACACACATGCGCACACACACACACGCAAACCCCTGCACGGGGCCCATACATTTCCACACCTGTCCTCTGGATTGACTGATTCATCAAATACCTGCGGGTGTGTACCTTGTGTCTGTCACTTTGCTAGGGGCTGGGGATACAAAGTTCCCCCAAGGAGCGCTCTCAGGGAAGGCAGACAAGTCAATCATGATGCCGGTTGGAAATAGGGCCGTGCATGAGCATGAGGGAGGGTCCTCTAAATCAAGCTGGAGGGTGGTCTGAGGACCTCTGGGAGGCAGCGGCACAGGCTGATTTCTGAGCTGTGAAGCAGGAGGGCTCACCCGAGAAACCATAACAAATTATGGCTGGAGGACGGGGGAGGGGGGATGAAGCTGGAGAGGTGGCCACGTGAAGGTCCTCTGGGTTAACCCGGGAGTCTGAACGTTTCCCTGAAAGCTATGGGAGCTGAGAAGGATTTTAAGCGATAGGATCAGATACTCATCTTTGAAAGATCACCCTGAAAGCAGAGTAGAGGACGGACTGGATGGGGATGAAGGCAGAGGCAGGTCAAACCAGCCACTGCCCCAGACCGGGCAGGAAATGACGAGGCCGAAGGGAGGCAGCGGCAGCGGGGGCGGGAAGGAGAGGACGGATGTGCCGTTTAGGAAGCGGAGCCTGCGGGACTGGGTAACTGGCTCAGAGCGAGGCGGATCGGACGGAGGGGAGCAACCTAGGGCGCCGCTTTGGCTGGGAGAGGGGACAGGCTCTGTATGCGGCGTCCCCAGCCAAGCGCCCGCCCTTCCCTTCCTGCTGCTGTCCACGCTCCCGCACGCCGTGTCGGTGCTTCTGGGTGCATCAGGCGCCTTCCCGGCGCCGAGCCTTTAGCCTCGCCCTTCTCCCTTCTAGAATGGTCTTCTCTCTCTCTGCCAGGCAACGCTACTCATCTTTCCAGATGCTGGTCAGCGGTCACCTTCCCCAGGCCTCCCCGACTCCCCCATCTCGCGTCTTTCCACCTCCGTCAGAGCGCGCGCTCCTTTAGGCCTTGACATGCCTCCCGCCATGGCTGTTTTCCCCATTGGGATAAGTGTGGTCTGAGCCCAGGGCTGCCTCTCTCCATATCCCCAGTGCCTGGTGTGCTGCCCGATGTACGGCAGGAACACAATAGTTCAGAGTCGGAGACCAGGCGGCCCCTCTGGTGTGTGTTCCACCGACTGGGGCGGCCTCCAGGACTGACTCCTCCTGGAATCAGACTGCACGCTCCAGGGGGACGGAGGCTGTGTCCTCAGGACCCAGAACCACGTCTGGCACATGACGGGCACTCAGGCAGGATATTTGTTGAGTGAGTGGATGAACTAGGAACAGATTAGCAATGCATCTACCGTCTCCAGCAGACCAGCTCATCAGGGAGCCCTTCTGCTGCGAAACATCTCAATCCTGAATAAAATACGCTTTTTGATGCACTGCTGGGTTCATGCGAAGTAGGAAAAATCTCTCTTACCTTCAAAAAAAAGGAGCAAATCTCAAGGGAAGGTTACAGCTCCGGGGAGGGAGCAGAGGGGAGGAACACTCTGGCCCTCAGGGCATATGCCAGCCACAGCCAGTCCTCTGTGACCTGTCACTGGGAAACTGAACCTTGAGCCAAGATCAAAAAAGAACTCAGAGTGATCGCGAGAAGCCAGGCCCTGCCCGGGGGCTACAGTGCTCCGGATTCCCATCCAGTCCACGGGAAAACATGCACCGGCTTCAGGGGTCTCACAGATCAAGAGTAAGTAGATAGGAATTTGTTGGAAAGAATCATAAGGAAGCAAGCGACCATGAGTGAGAGTCAACGGAAGACACAACGAAACAAAGCAGAAGAAAAGATGTAGGCCCTCGTCCGCCCAAGAGCTTCGGGTACTGGAACTGACTGACGCAGAAGAGATACGCAGGAAATGCTCTACATGGAACATAAAGAGTGGAATCAGAAGTTGAACAGCAAGAGAACATTATCGGCAACCCCCAGGCAGGTAGGAAAAGAACCAAATGGGGCTTCTAGGCGTGAAAAAGTTAAATGCTAAAATTAACCGTGATTGAACATAATGCCTTAAACCAGCTGGTTATTCTTAATGGGCTCAGCTTCTGGAGTGGACGGACCTCTTCTTCCCAAACTAATCCTTGGGGACCCTGCCACTGTCGCTTCATAAAGTCCGCATACCTAAGTCTATTCCTATCGCGGCTAATGGGAGAGCGGAAAGGACCAACGAGCTACCCGCACCAGCTTTGTCACTGAAAGAGGCCACTACCACTGTAGCCACATCACAACGCCGAACGAAGCCTGGCTCCTGTCGAGACACAATCCCTTTCGCTTCCACAGCTGTCAGGAGAGACACACTGACATGGACGAGCATGTGGAGGGTGAGCAGACAGCAAACCAATGTTAACACTAGACAGGGATAGTGCCAGCTG
Source organism: Pteropus alecto (assembly GCF_000325575.1). Lineage (NCBI taxonomy): Eukaryota > Metazoa > Chordata > Mammalia > Chiroptera > Pteropodidae > Pteropus > Pteropus alecto. The sequence continues at coordinate 11,602,051 of NW_006442103.1, forward strand.
GCCAGCCGCCTTCATATAAAAACCAGGTAAGATGTAATCACAGTCACTCACGGTCTGTCCGTGGGAAAATATTCAAACGAAAGTTGGGATTTGGTTCTTTCTGGTGATGCTCCCTAGATGTCCCATCAGTTGGTCCCTGTGCTCTGACCGGGCTTTCTGAATGGGGTCTGCGAGGACACGGATCCTGTGGAAGGAGGAAGTAGAAGGGCGGAGGCCCTGGAGGCTGGGAGACAGCCCGCTCTGACTGGACCCAGCCCTGGGGACGAGCCTAGCTGAGCTGGCGAGGGCACCAGCCCTGAGCTGGGGCACCGTGGGCTGGGCGTCCCATTGGCACGTCCAAGGTCTTGGCCCCAACAGGCGTGCTCTTCTGCAAACTGGGCCCTGCTCCGTCCGCTCTCCCCAACCTCGGTCCCCTGGAGACTTGTCCCATTTATCCCCTCTGCACTCTTGGGAGTAGAGGTTGACAAGAAAGAGCCATGGGGAACCGCGCACGTGTCTGGTCAAACCACGGAGCTCCCTCGGAGATGGCGTCCCGCAGGCCCGCACCATCTGCTTCTCTTCCTCTCATCTGTTGATCCCAACGCGCCTCTCCTGGCAGCTTCCCCGCCCCTGCCACCCGGGGCTAGCAAGCGTTCCTCAGAAAGGGCGGGCCGCCTCCACTGTAAGCGGAGCACCGGCCGAGCCACGAGACTGTGGTGTGGTCCACGCCGGGGTGGGCTCGTGTCGCAGAAGGGTGGGCTGGATCTTGCGAGAAAGTGGAGGGGCCCATAAAGACTGCACAGGTGGGGTGTGGCCAGGGACAGACGCAGACGGCACTCCCAGCAGGGATGGAGCTTGAGGTCAAAGGCCGTGGAGGTGAGGGAGCCAGGGTGCAGAAGCTGAGGTGGGTATGTGTCAGCCAGAGTCTCGTGGGCAGTGTTTGTGGTTGGTGCGGATCTCTGAAGGTCCAGCCTCTGCTGGCACCTCGCAGTCTTTCTCCTGCGGCTCCCGCTGGGATGGCAGCCGACTGAGTGAGAGGCAGGGGAAGTGGGCGAAAGGCAAGGATCGCTGCGGGAGTACTGAGCCCCAGGCCAGGACAGATCGAGGTGCTAAGTGATTGGGCCGCTTGACCCTATAGATGGCCACCAGGTGTCCCCACTCATCACAGCACTCCTTGCTCTGCCGCTCACAGAGCAGATCCAGTCTGCACCGGCTGCCCACTCCGGGTCAGATCTGTCACCCCCTCCGCGGCACTGTCTAGAACCGCGCTCCGCCCCTCCCCTCCTCACCCGCTCCCTCCTCCTCTGAGCCTCATCGGAATGCACTGGGGCCCCGCTGTCTCGGACTGGGACAGGGGCTTCCTGGGTGGCAGGCCCAGCCCCACCTGGAACGGGCTCTCTCCATAGTGGCCTTGCAGCCTGTGCTCCGCCCCGCGGGCCTCCCCTGCACGCGCCGTGGGGTCAGACAGATGCTTGAGTCCCTGCTCTGCCCACTCGGAGCCCTCCGGCAGCCACGTGCTTCCTGGGCCTCAGTTTACTCTTCTGGAAAATGGCATAGAAATGACCTGCATCGAGGGGTTGTTATGAAAGTCACGTCTACAAATTGTGAGGTGAGCTTAGTCATAAAACTAGTTTTATATATATAAATAAACTATATATAAACTATGCTATGCTATACTTTATATACAGTTTATGATTACTATATACATGTAAACTGTATATAACATATATATATAACATATATATGTATATATAACTAGTTACATATAAAACTAGTTATAACTCAGTTATAACCGGGAGCTTAGCTGTTGTTCTATTTGAAATGCCTTGGGTCACAGGCAGGCTGCTCACAGCGCCAGTTTGCCTGCGACTGGCACCTGGAAGTCCCAGTTCTGCCCTCGGAAGCCCCAGAGGATGTCTGCCCCTCTGCCAGCCAAACAGCCCTTCTCTGAGCTCTTGAAGCACACCCCGGCTCCTCATCCCGTCTGGCCTGCTTTGGTGGCCGCTGTCTCACACCACCTGTCCCCTCTTCCCTGACAGGCCCTAAGTCTGGTAGGTGCAGTTTCATGCAAGGAGCATGGGCTTTGAATTGTACACCTGCCGCTCACTCTCGTGCAACTCTGGCCCGTGACTTAGCTCTTAGGCCTTAGATCCCTCGGGAATAAGACCAGGAATAATGTCTCCTTACAGGGAACAGTGACTGTGCACTCACGGACCCCTTGGCATGGCATTTACACAATTACTTAATTAACGTCTTTCTACCTACTAGATGGGATGCTCCACGAAAGTGAGCCTGGCACAGTACGAGGCACCCTAGTAGGTCTTCAGAGATCTAACATCATCACCTTGAAGAAGGGGTCTTTCACTTCTGTGTCACCTCAGCATTTCTGTTACAGGGGACATATAATGGGCTGCTGAAGGGTACTTTTGGGGTGGCGGACTATATTTAGTCGTTGTTTCTTAGGCAGGTTTCTCTCTGAGCCTGTAGCAGGACTAAATACCTGGGTCCCCAAGATACTCAACCAAAACCTCTAACCTCTCATCTCAGGCACTTAAAACCCCACTCCAGGGCCTGAGGCCAATTCAGTGATTCTGCTGAGCTATGGAAAATCCAGAAGAATCCTTTGGCCTCTCACCCACTGCCAGCCCTGGGCTCGGCGCTTCTGGGTTTGACTTAATTCTGTCCGTATGTTCTCCGAGCCTCGCTCATCCCCCCTAAGTGTTTCTTCTGCTTTGGAAGGTGGAAATGAGCTGTGGGCTGGAATCTGTCTTGCCTGACTCCACTAGAGGCCATCTGGGGACGGAGAGGGCAAGGAGGCTGCCACCACAGCCCTCGGTGGGCGCCCGGCCTCCAATGCCTGCCTGGACAGGAGCCCGGACCCTTTGGCCTCTACCTTTAGTCTTTGGGTCTCTGTGCCTTTGCCCCTCTCTGTCTTAGTCTCTGCTTCTGGGTGAGATGGCTTTCGGGTGTGGCACCCTAGGACAGTATTCTCCCGCGGCACACATCAGCCTGTTTACTCTCTGCCTGCCTACCACTTAGCCCCGTCTCCCCAGGTGAGCCGGTGACGGCAGAGTGTGGGCTGGCCTGGGCCGCTTCGGCTCTCTCGGCGCTGCGCATAGTGCCTGCCAGGTGCTGGAGTTCATTACATATTTTATGAAGACATGGATTTGTCTGATTCTCTTTTAGTCTCTGCCTCTCTTGGATCCACAGGTCCACGCTGTTCCAGCCCGCCTCGGCTGGCCTGAGACAGGCTGGGAGCAGTTAGGGTAGTTTTGGGGTGATCAGAGATGGTCCTTCGAGCTGCTGTGTGTGTATCTAAAATAGCATCCCCCACATACACCAAACCCCGAATGGACACATCACCTCCTCGTCACCCCTTTAAGAAACACCATCACACACACACTCACACTCGGTCAGAGTTGAAACCTTAAAAGTCACCTTTTCCGTGCACGCAGAAGTATTTCTGGGCGAAATGACACATATCTGGAATTTGCTTTCAAATGCTCCAGAAAAGAAAGCCGAGTGAGGAGAAATGAGATGGAGCCAGGCCGGTAGCTGTTTACCATTCTCTCTACTTTAGGATATGCTCAAATTTTCCATAATAAAATGTTTTTAAAAACCAATTAAGTTGAAGAAGAACCATCTACTCCAATCCCCTCACTTCAGAGACGTCAGAAGCCACTGCTCGTTTTCACGCGTGACAGACAGCCCTGCACCCCCCTTGCTGCTTATTTAACGTTTCGTTTCCGTGGGGCTCATGTTGCCAACTAGAGTCTTGCTTCTTGAGGGCAGGGCTGTGTCCGTGGCTATTTTATATTTCCCCACGGAGTTTAAAATAGGGCTGGGCATATTGGAAAGTACTTGCTAATCGCTCGCCGGCGGGAGCTGCCCAGCCCTCACCCCATGGACCAAGGCCTCTTGCCCATCCCTGCCACAGGGCTGCCTGAGCCCGGCTCGCAGTGTCCCCAAACCCTGAAGAGCTGCACACATACTGTGTTTAACGGAGCCTCTTTTCGAGCCTTGACTCTGAATCCTCCTTTATTACTGTTCTGCCCTCTGCCCTTCAATTGACCTCAGAGTTGAGGGTCCGAGGCGCAGCAGTGTGTGGGGATGGGAACACACCGGTCAGTCCAGGGGGTCTGCGTGGCTTCCTCTGGGGAAACCGTGACCGCTGCTCCAAGCGAAGGCGATGGGGCAGTGTCAGCTCCGGCCGGGGAGAATGTAAGGCTAATATAGGAATGTTTGTTATGTGCCAGACACTGGCCTTTTGTATTTATTTAATTCCCCCAACAACTCCAGGAGATAGGGGCTATGCTTATCCCCATTTCGCAGATTAGAAAACTAAGGCTCAGAGAGGTTGAGGAATGATTCCTAAATCACACAAGTCAGACAGCAGAGCTGGAACTTGAGCCCAGGTGGTCTGCCTCCAGGGTTTTTGCCCTTGATCGCTACCTTTCAGGGAAGGAAGAACAGGTAGCACAGGTGGTCCAGGTTCTGAGAAGCCTCCAGAGCCTTCCCAGCCTCCCTGCAAGGCACTCCTGCCTCGGCCTCTCTAGGGCGGGGCTGATGGCACAATGAGCCTATGGCAGGGTGATGGTGACCACATGATGGGCAGAGGGCTTCTCGGCTACAATGCAGAACCAGGGCACTTGAGCTGACAGGCAGGGCTTATTCACATCCCTTCTCTTCATCGAAGGGCCCCTTTAAAAATGACTCAATCGGCTATGAATCTTAATGAAACATCAACCCCAACAGGGGGAAAACAAAGAAAATCTGCAAGAGGAGAATGCATGCATCTCGGCCTCTGTCCACTGGAGAGGGGACACGTGGGGGACACTGCGGGAGGAAATCTTCCAGGGCCTGCCGGAGAGCCAAGGCCACGACCTGGGCGTATACCCAGCGCCAGGCTTGGTCCGCTCACCCCTGACCTCCGCCCTGAGTCCACCCTCTCTGTCTCCCAGCTGGTGGGTCCCCATGGAGCCCCATCGCGGTCAGACGGACACACACCCTGCGAGTGTTAATGAGCGTCCTGTGTAGATGCTGTGAAAATTAATCTTAGAAATAACACCAAGTGCAAAAGGAAAGTCCTAGAGGAGTGCGAATCCACCGCCCTTACAGGGCGTGGCTCAGCAGAGCCCCGAAACTTCAGAGAGAGCAAACTGTGCCTGGGAGCAAGGTTAGAGCCAGGAGGGTAGGGGCGTGGGGGGCTTGAGTCTGCTGTTCGCCCGGCTTGGGGAAGAGCCTGAGGAGAAAGCCCCCACTCCTACCGTCCAGAAGGCAGCGACTGGCTTGTGGGGGGAAAGTAATCACAGAATGGGTTTGCGTTTCTGTAAATTCAGAGGTCTGGGACCAAGGTGTTTGAGAGAGGCCACTGGGTGACTTCCCATGTCAGGACAAGGACAAGGACAGCAGGAGAAGAGAGATGGATGGGAGTGAGCGAGCGCCTTGTAGTCCCATCAGGCCAAACCCTCGATCCCTGGTCTGGCCTTCCTCCCAGGTCCTTCTACCAAGCGACAATCTCACGTCGCCCACTGGGCACGCTCTACTCTGTGGCGCACGTCTGCTCCAGCTTGGGCTCCCAGCTGCGGGGCTGCTCGATGCTCACCTGCCTCCTGCACACTCCAGCTCCAGTGGGGCACGTCTGTCTCCCCAAGCACAGGGTCACGTGAGGGGGTGCATCTATTTCAACAGGGAACCCCCCACCCCCGCCCCTGACCCTCCTGCTCCAGTGGAACGCACCTGCTCAGCCTGGCCTGCCATTTCCATTTGAGGATTTTTCTTTGGACGCAAAAGCTCTGCTCTGTAGATGCGTCTGCTCACGGTGCTCACTGCCCAGCTCTCTCATTTCCCTCTGCACTTTGCACACGCCTTCCACGGATGCTGAAAACAGCTTTCTTGCTCCTCTTTGCTGGTAAAGAGGAGCGTGGTAAAGTGGAAAACCTACGGGTTTTGGGCTCAGAATAATCTTGATTCAACTCTCGAGTCCTCCACTTGGGCACCATTAGACTCGGGCAAAGTTCCTAATCCTCACCTTCTCATCTGTAAAATGGGAATATTCATATCTACTCACCTCATCTGGTCATCGTAAGGAAAAATGAGAGAAGGGACATCCCCGTCCAGTAATGGAACCGCGAAGCAATTGGGATAAACCCTTCTGCTGAGGATGATTAAAAAGCTGGAGGAAACAAACTTTTGCTCAGGATCATCAAAGTGGTGACAACGTGATGAGGGATCGTTGGGCCATAATCTCTGAGGAAGCGAAGACTCAGAGAAACCCAGTACTTGACACCACCCTTGCCTTTAAAAAACAAAGGAATCCAAAAATAACAGTGACACAAATGAGCTGTGGTTTTTGCCGTCCCCCCAAACCTGCCCGAAAGTAAGGAGCCTAAAAAAACACTCTCCACCTCTCTCAAAGTCAGGATCCTGAAGGGCTTCACCCTCAAGTAAAGATGGACCAGAAGCAAATATTCCGTCTCATGGATGTGTAGCATTGAATTTGGGTGAGAAATTCAGATTAAGGTGGTCCTGGATTGGCAGCATCCCCAGGTGTCTGGCAGAAACAAACTAAAATCTCTTCTGGACGAACACTCGAATCCCAAACCACAGATTTCTTCAAACAGTGGTCAAATCCATTGACCAGCACAGAGTCAAAGATAGAAGGAAAGACAGAAGGAAAGAAGACACTATGAGTGGGAAGCAAAAGAAATGATAGATAAGAGACCCACAGACACTTGAAATACTGGAATTTTCACCCATAGACAGCTATGTTTACTATTCAAAAGAATAAAAGACAGCTTGAAAATTTTGTCAGGAAATGGAAACTAAAAAGCGATCTAACAATTTTGAAGAAATCCAAGTAGAACTTCTAGGACTAAAAAAAACAGAACGACTAACACCAAGTACTTGATGGATAGGTTTGTGTATAGATTAAACACAGGTGAAGAGACAATCAGTTGTAAGGAACTATCCAGAATGTAGCACATAGGAACGAATGAGGAAGTACACGCACTTTGTCCAGTGCCTGACAGAGAGGAGACACTCAGTAAATGTTTGTTTTGGTCCATTTCCTCTTTCAGGTACTAAACAAAGATTTCTTGTTTCAGGAAACCTTTTCTGATTCATTTGGCTGGACATCCATCGCTCCATTATTCTGAATTGTCTGAGCATCATTGTACTTATTTACTCATAGTGACAGGAACTCATTCATTGTTTGAGAGCGAGGAATGCAAGAACTTAAGTCATACCCCAAATATGTCTCTTGGTCAAATGCCCCTGGTCCATAAGCCCCTTCCTCCTCTTTGTCGTGATGATGTGTGAGTGCTAGGATCTCTTTACCAGAGGTATGGCTCCAAGGAAAAGGAGTCAGTTGAATTGCAGAATATGGTCTAGTTCCTGACCTCATTGCCCAGTCAAGGCTGGGTCAAGAGCAGCTATAAACGCTCCTGGGTTCAAGGTCAACGGGGAACCTCTTCCTTCTTCCAGCATAGCTTCTGGCCTAAGCTCATTCTGGAAATTCTGATGAGCAAAGTTGGTGAGTGAGAGTGACTACAGGTGGCCATTAATAAGACCAACAAGCCCCAAAGAGGACACCATCAACTCTGCGAGCAGTCCTTCTGCTCTGCAGCTCCTGGCTGTCTGGGGACTTTGAACATCACAAGTGGACCTTGCCAGAGAGGCCTCCTGCACATCGACTTAAAGTGTGTGCCCTTCATTTCCAAGCACTGGAACAAGAGGGGCAGGGATGCCCTGAACAACCCCCAACCTGGGTCATCTCAGAGCCCTGGCCTCAAAAACACAAGCAGACAGTACTGACGCAGACCCGGTACCAATGGCCTGTTTCCCCTTCAACGGGGCGTGTAGGAGAAGGACTGGAACTGGCTCTGGGACAGAGAGAGAAGAGAGAAGCTTTGGGACCTTGGCTCTGGGCTGTGTTGAGTTTGAGGGAGGTCGGCGGAGGAGGTACGCAGGGGCTTCGGGGTGGGTGCTGGGCTGCCTTAGCAGGTAGGGGATGGGAGGCCAGGGAGGAGCTT
>NW_006442103.1:11611699-11627681 GCF_000325575.1 Pteropus alecto
TATAAAACGGTTGAGTAAGAGGAGAGGGGATCTGGCCAGCGCGACCGCGGGAGGTCCTGGGTCTGTCACCGAGCTGCGGTGTGAGCTTCGGCAAACCCCCTTCCTTTCTGTGCTTCCCCGTCCTCATTTGCTCAGCAGGTTTGGTGACCCCTGAGTTACTCGTACACGGGAAGCACAGAGGATTCACGCTCACTGGGTGGGCCGGATCTGGTGTTTGACTCACATCGTTCCTCGGACAAGGTTCGGTGGGGGTGACATGGGGTCAGGGAGGTCAAGGAGTTTGGACAAAACTAGGAAACACCATCTAAATATGGGAGCTGATGTGTTTTTACTGTTTGCTGCCCAAACCTAGGTAACCCTGACAGTGCCTGGTATATAGTAGGTGCTCAAGAAATATGCTGAACGGATGAACCCTGGGTTACCTGTGAGGTGTCCATCCTAGCCTTCCCCGGAGCTCTGGGTAAGGGAGGGGAGATGAAAGGGTGGGAGAGTGAGCCGACCCACGGGGTTTGGTCCCTGGGCGAATGCCATCCTGGGGCTCCTGAGCCAGGTGCACTCGTAGGACTGTCCTCGTAAAGGGCGGGCAGTTTGTGGCTCTGTCTCCTCTCTCAGCACCTGCGGACGACTAGGGCGTGATCGTTTTTAGAAATTAATGGGCTCCGTTAAGGTATGACTGAAGTTCTAGTTTAAATACCCCCTGGAGAGACGTTACTCACCAGGAATAGGTGAGCGACACCTGTAGTTTTCTTTGAGAAAGCTTTCTATAGAGTTTAGACTCGGACACCTCTTCCGGCCCCCCACCCCCACCCCCCCATGCCTGCCTCCCAGGCCTGGCACAGACTGATTTAAAAAAATGGGGAGAAAGTGCAGTGTAGCGGTGGGGGGGCGCGGGTGACGATCAGGCTGGAACAGCTCTGGCTCTGCTACCTGCGGTTCACGCAGGGCCAGTCTCCTCGTTGGGACCGCTGTTCATTCCTGCAGCCTGGGGTTGTGGTGAGGACTGGGGGGACGGGCAGTGCCCGTGTGGTGCTGGTGCCTGGTAATCACCCGGTGGGCATGAGCTGAGCCGTGCCGGGGAGGGCTGCCCAGCCAGCCCTCACCAACAGCGACTGCACACAGGGAAGAGGAGGTCACCACCGCTGGGTGCCCTGCAGGAGCGGATTTTCACACCCCAGGGGGCAGGAGTGGCCGCGCGTGCCACGCCCTGCACTAGGCATTCTGGGTAATGCAGAAAGACCGGTGGGGTCCCTGGGCACCCACCCCTGACTGGCATGGAGCAGCCGGTGGGATAATGTGCTCAGGGTCCACGTCGAGGAGCCATCAGGCTGAGACGTGGCTTTCCTCCAGGACGAGCTGGGCAGGATTCCGGCGGTCGACAACATGACGGCGGTGCGCGCTTATTGAGTGCTTGCTGTGTGCCCGACACTGAGCCAGCACTTCCTTCCCTTGGACATTTTACATTTGAATCTTTAAGGCTCAGCGCAATAGGTCCTCTTATCATCCCTGTTTCACAGATGGTGAGACGCAGGCTCATGTGTTTAATAACTTCACTGTGGTCATCCACTTTGCAAGCAGTAGAACCAGGCAGAAACTTCACACCAGTATCTGAGCCAAAGTCCCCACACACCAGCTGCTGGGCACAGGCTGGCAGGAGGTGAGCCCACACCAGTTCCCGCCACGCACACCTGCACACCTATCCCTCGGTTTCTCTTCCTCGGCCCCTGGGGGCACCCAGAAAGGGGGTTCTCTCAGCATCCCCTGCGCCTCCCCCTCACCAGGACAGGGCCTGCCACCTAGATGAGAGGCAGGGGCAGCTGGTCAAGGTGAAGGAGAGGGTAGGAGCGGGTGCCCCCCGTTGGCGGGTAACCTCAGGCTTCTGGGAACCGAGCTAGGGAAGAGCAGGGGGAGCTCAGCCGACAGCCCTCCGCATGAGCAGGTATGGGGACCAGGTCAGACAGGAGTGGGAACCCCCAGATTATACCCTGAACCCTAGCGAGGATCAGAAGCTAGCAGCTCTCATGCTGGCCTTATCAGACTATAGTCCCTCAGATTAATGCACGATTCAATTTCATTTCTCTTTAAGAAATTACGTATTTTTAAAAATGCATGAAGAGTGGGAAAGGAGCCATGGCAACGGGAGGCTGTGCATCAGAGCCAAGGCCAAGCCTTTCCTCCCTCAGCTGGGGCGTCTGGGTCAGGGCCTCCGGCCCCTCTTCCCATCACAGCACAAGAGCAGACGGTACTATCTGTCCAGGACAGAGCAGGGGTGGCATCTGCAGCCAGGGGCGAGTAGCCCCAGGCTCTGCTTGTCCTAGGCTTGCTTGGCCACCACAACGAGTCCCAGGTCTCGCACACCTGGGCCAGGTGAAGAGGCTCTGCTCTGGGTGCCTCCCCCAGCTAGGCGCCGGCTCTCTAGCTGGGTCAAAGGGTGCTGGAGGGCTTCAGCTGACACTGACTGGGACCTGTTAGGAGCTAGGCAGGCTTCACCCACAAGATGCCGGTGGCAGCTGGGGTTCCTCTCCCATTTTATAGATGAAGAAACTGAGGCTCCAAGTCATGTGGTGACTTGCTCAAGGTGACAATAAAGGTATTCAGGGAGTGCTTGTTCTTTGTTGGGCTCCATGCCGAATGCTTTATGCATCTCCTCTCTCTCTGCTGAGGGGTCCTACCCCACCTACATGCTGGTGATCTGTCTGAGCTTTTACAGAATTTGCTGAAAGCACCAGTCACTCATCAAATGAAGAGCCTTATGATGTGCTAGGCCCTGGGGTAGGTCTCCAGGGCAGAGAAGAACAAAGGACATGGGCCCGCCCTTGGGAGCCTACCATCTGAGACAGACATGTAGCCTCTGACCCAAATAGGCATTTATTTACATGTGACACCTGCCAGGCATCGTCTAGACACTCGGCACAGAAAGACAGAGCCATAAATCATGGCGCTTATCCTTGGAAGGTGCAGACTAGTGTAGGAGGCCAACATCTAAACCGATAATGATGATGCAGCAGGAAAAGCCCCATAACAGAGGCAGCAACAAACTGAGGTGGGGCCCGGACGAGGTGACCCCTGAGTTTGCCCGGGACGCCTGGGAAAGCCCTGCAGATTCCACACTGTGGTAAGAGAAAACAACATTCACCGACATCCTTGAAAACAAGATGTGGGCGTGTCCTGAGGGCCAGAATTATGTCTGACTTTACCTAGTGTGAGTTTTGCATACAGCAGGTGCTGCATGATTAGCCAAGTGATGAGTAACTGAGCTGCCCCGGCATCTTCCTATGCTCTCATCTCTCAGATTAATCAGGCATTAACAAATGGTTAAAGCAGAGAACTTATTACTAGAGAAACCCCTGTTGCACCAGAGAACTGACGCTAACACCCCATGCCCAGTTCCTTCAGGGGACATAGGCCCAGCTGTCAAGACTGTGGCCGACTTCCCCTCATGGTTATCTGTCTCCCCAACCCCCAGCTTTGCTGTCTAAGGCACGTGCTTATTTCTCTTCTCCACCTGAGTCCCTGGGATGTCTCTGCTCAGCCATAGTGGGAAGGCCCAGTGCCCTAATATTTTTATCAAATAAAGGAATACCTGGCTATATTTGTACCCTGTCTCACGCGGTGCCTTTATTCCAAAGAACACAAAGAAACGGGTGGACTTTTGGTCAGTTTAGCTTCCTCCCGCTTCTGAGAGGAACAGTCAATTCTCTCTCTTTGGCAGAAGGGACAGCTGAGGCCCAGGGGTGTGTCTGAATGCTCAGGGCCTGGGTGGCAGCACCAGACTGGACTCTAAGGGGGTCGGGCATCCAGAAAAACCGAGTCTCGCCCTCTGGGTGTCATCTCCAGCTCCCTGGGGCCAAGCTGACCCTTGGCTTTGGCTCTCGGCAAATCTCATTCATCAAACAGCACAGCGATGCCCCCCTCCCCTCCCGTCCCCGCCCCTCCCCTTCCGTCCGCTTCTCCTTTCTGACCGGCCATTTCCCATCACGATACTCCAGTTCCTAAGTGCTGCTCCTCAGAGAGGTCAGGACAGAAGCTGGGAAGGAATTTCTGGGCTTGCCTAGACGTTCCCACACGAGAGAAACTTCATCCCCAGGGTGCTGCCAGCCCCCACCTCCACGGCCAGCAGCCGCCCCTGGGACCCTGGGGAGGACCGGAGGGAAGGGGGAGCAGGCAGGGCTTACAGTGGGAGAAATGGCAGACTTTCCTGCGCTTACCCTACAGCAGGCAGTAAAAGCTTTTCATGAATTGTCCCTTTAATCCTCACAGCAGTCCGAGAGGGAAGTGTTACCAACACTCCCATTTTACAGATGAGGAAGCAGAGGCACAGAGAGTCTAATCACCTGGCCCAGCCACATAGCGCGGAAGTGCAGGCAGCCTGGCCCCCACCCCGCGGCAGCCGCCTCCGCCGCCCTGGGACCCCGGACAGGCGGGAGTGCCAGCTCTCCAGCCTCACTCCTTGAGGACGCTGGCAGTGTCTGCCACAGGCCCTCCTGCGGGCGCCAGGCCCCTCCCTCTCTGTCAGGTGTTCTTGACTTATTCATGGAAGGAGCTGGACGTGTCAGGTTGAAGGGTCACCCCCAGACCTGGCACACCCTCAAGTCCCTGGGGAAGACAAGGATGACTGGAGTGGAATTGACTCAGACCCCTCTGTTCTTCCAATAAAGCCCTAAGTGCACTCAAACGCGGGCTCACTCATTCGTTCATTCCACAAACACTGGCGAGGCCGAGGGCACGCCAGGGAGGGACAATCTGACATTGACCAGGCGAGATTTGCCCCTTTCCAACAGCCTACTCTCCTTCTCTCCTTTGATTCATCAATTATACAATCGTCAGGCTTTTTTACATCCCTTAGAAACTGGGCTAAGGCCCCAGGGAACAGACACGCGTGAGGGGACCAAGGCCTTCTCACAACTCCTTGGCGCAGGTGAGAGCGTGTAATTCGTCCACTAGGTTCGCCGCTCCCTCCCTCTCAGGTGTCCCTGTCTTGTTCGTGGGCTGGCTACTCCATGGGGCCTCCTCGTTTTGTCCTCGGGTCAGCGGGGCAGGTCCAGGGCCCACTCTCTGTGGAGCCTCAAGCTCTGTCCCTTTTAGAGGAGACCCCGGGGGAGGTGCCTGAGGCGCGAGGCCCAGAGGAGGCCCAGAGGAGGCCCGCCCCACATGACAGCACCTGCGAAGGACAGACCCAGGGAGAGAAAGAAGGGCCTGCCTTCTTTGTTCTCTCATCTCTGAGGAACCCAACGCAAGAGGAGAAGCAACTTCCGGTTCCCATCTGAATCCAGACAGGCCTTCTTTGCTTTCAAGAGCTCTCACACGTCCCCAGTGTGGCCACCAGCGTACACGCACCGCCTCGCATGTACACGTACTCACACGCATGCACACCCCGGCGCACACACGCCCCTCCACCTGCACGTGCTCAGATTCTGCCTTCATGGTAGCAGTGAAAAGTGTACAGCAAGGCTTCTCAACTCAGGAGCCAGGAGGCAAAAAAGGTGCCGCTGGAATTCAGATTAGAGATATGAGACAAATAAAAGAACCCCAAGCCCTACCGGGAGCAAAGCTCATTACCGTCCCTGCTCCCCTCCTCGTTAAGCAGGAGCTGGTTCATAAATATTCACAGCATTCTAGAGGAAGAACGAGGTGGAAGTTAAGTTAATGTGCAGCAATTAAAGACTGCTCGAAGCTTCTGAGCAGCAAGACCAGGCTCTCATCTCCTTAAAGGAGAGGTCTGGGCTGCTCCTGCCCCCGCAGAGGGCAGGAGAGGAAAGCAGGGTTTGGGACAACGGTTTCTGTAGAAGCCTCAGCCTGTCCCCACCCCCCAGGTGCCCTTGTGAGAGCAGCTCTCCGCCTTGCTGGTGTCTGAGGCTAAGGACTAGCCATGCGAGGGTCCCGAAGGCTTCCCAGCACTCATCACTGCCCCCTCATCTTTTTTTCTTTTTTTTAAATTCCAGCTTTATTGAGGTGTAATTGACAAAACTGTAAGATATTTAAAGTGTACATCGTGGTGGCCTGATATATGTATACATCGTGAAAGGGCTCCCCCACCTGGTTAGTTAACACATCCATCAGCTCGCACATCTTTATTTATTTATTTATTTATTTATTTATTTATTTTTGGGACGAGAATATTTAAGCAATAAAAAAAGTACTGTTAACCCATTTTACAGTTGCTATTGAAATTAGCAAATTTCAGTTATACGATACAGTGTTATCAACTACAGTTTCCACGTTTTGCATGGCTCCTCAGACCTTATTCATCTCATCACTGAAAGTCTGTGGACTTTTACCAGCGTCTCCCGGTTTCCCCCGTCCTCCAGGCCCTGGTGACATTTCTACTCTCTGTGTCTATGACTTGAACTTTTTTTTAGATTCTATGTATAAATGATACCATACAGTGTTTGTCTCTCTCCGTGTGATTTGTTCACTTGGCCGCCCATCTTATAATGAGGTCCCCGTGCCCAGAGAGAGGGCGCCTGCCTCGTCCACACCCTCCGCTAGCCTTTGAGGCAGGACCAGCCAAGCCCTCCCCTCCCAGGGCGGCCTCCTCTAGGTCCGGCCCGATCTCTCGCCCGGTTGCCGAGACCTCGGATCTCGCGTGCTGCCACCAGATTAATTTTCTTAAATGCAGGTTTAATTGCATCACTTCTTCCAAAAAACACTCCTTGGCTCCCCACTGACTATGAATTAAGTGCAAACGCCTCATGTTCTGCGGTCCAAAGTCCCCTTTACGAACTTAATCACCATTTCTCTTCCCTCATTTCCCAGTGTTCCAGCCAAGTGGAACTTGGAGCTCCTCTCCAGACAAGCTCTATGGCCCTCTGCCTCCAACGCTCGTCCATCAGCCCCCACTTCCTGGAATTCCCTCCCCTGCACTGTCTACCTGTCCAGATCTCACCCACCTTTCCCAGGCCCGTTTCGAGGGTCCCCTCTTCCCCTAAACTAACCCTGTTTCCCACAATCGGATGTAATTTCTCTCCAGCATATTTAGCTTGAACTTCTCCTATGCTACTATGCTAATAATACCTATGCTGTCATTATTACTAGCTGAACTGCTTACCTATGATTATTATATAGCATAGTACTTAGGCTTTTAAGATGATGAGCTAGACTACATAGATCAGTTGCATACATCTATGCAGTTCAGATAATAATAATAATGATTAATAAGTCATTACCATATTAGTTACTGCTTACCGAGCGCTTACTAAGTGCCAGTCGCCTTGCATATATTACACCCTGAAGGGAGGATACTGTTAACCCATTTTACAGTTGACTATGCTGAGGTTCTGAGAGGGTAAAAAGACCAGCTCTAACTGGCTCTAAAGCAGCGGTCCCCAACCCTTTTGGCACCAGGGACCGGTGCTCCCATGAGAATCTATTGCCTGATGATCTGAGGTGGAGCTGAGGCGGTGATGCTAGTGCTGGGGAGCGGCTGAGAATGCAGATGAAGCTTTGCTCACGCCACGCCCCCCGCCCCCCGCCACTGCTCACCTCCCGCTGTGTGGCCCTGTCCCTAACAGGCCATGGACCGACGCTGGTCCACGAGGCCGGGGGTTGAGGACCCTGCTCTAAGGTTTTTGCTTTTTCCTTTGCTACATTGTTTTACTCTTACCTTCAGAAGCTCCCTGGGTTGAACTGTGCCCCCCGAAAAGATAAATAGAAGTCCAAACCCCTGCAACCTTCGAATACGACCTTATTTGGAATAGGATCTTCGTGGATGCGATCAAGTGAGGATGGGGACATACTGCGTTAGGGTGGCCCTTCATCCAGTGACTGGTGTCCTTAGGGGACAAGGGAAACATGGACACAGACACACAGAGGGAGGACGGCCATGGGAAGACGGAGGCAGAGGCTGGAGTCGCATCCGCAAGTCAGGACTGCTGTGACCTTGGGGGGTCAGGAGAGAGGCAGGAAAGAAGCCGATCCTGCTCGATTTCTATCTTCCTGCCCCCAGAGCTTCGGGAGAGTAAATTCCCCGTTGGCGGCACTTTGTTACGGCAGCCTTGGGAAATACACACAGCCGCAAGGGCGGCACCTGTTTTCACCCTGCCCGTGTCTCATCATCCTTCTCAGGCTGGCACGCTGTCTGTGCGTGGCTGCTGCCCAGTAAACGCCTTTGGATGGAATGGAGACTTCCACTCTTTGCCTGCAGAGGTCCCAGGAGCTGGGAACAGATCTGGCACTTAATTGATGAGCGTTAGAGGCCCAGAGAGGTCAGTTACCTTACAGGAGTCTTGGGTCTGGGCAGCGAGGCAATGTGGCACCTGGTGTGGCCAGTGTCCATGTGTGGGTAAGCCCAGCCCAGGACCTTGAAAGTGCATGTGGTTTCTTTTTTCTTTTTTTTTTTTTCTGGTGTCCTCATTTGTAAGCCATTTAAACCGTCCTGGATCCGTGCTGGTGCTGGAGAGAGGGCTGGGGAGTGTCTAGTTTCCTGCCCACTCAGGAAGCCCAGGTGGCCAGCTCTGGTCCTGGGCCTCGGGGTTGCTTTGGAATTTGGGTTTTCCAGGAGGCGGCTTGAAAAATACGGCCAGGACACCTTCCGGAAGCACCCAGTGGCGAGCCTCCCTCCTCCCCCGGACTGAAGGTCCAGCCAGCATCCTCTGCTCCAGGCAGCCAGATGCCCCCTTCCTCTGGGATCCTGTTATCTCTGTCAGCATGCTGCTCCTGGGAAGGGTTACGGGGAGCAGTCCCTGGGACCGGGAGCACCCTGCAGCTCCACTGCTGTCCGGAAGAGGGGAAGTGGGCACGGCTGGCTCTGAGGGGTGTGTGCGCGGACGCCCCACAAGTCAGGACGTGAGATTCACCTCCTGTGTGGCCAACCCATCCCCCCGGCCCCGGAACTGTGAGTGGCGGGATTCTTTTCAGGATTGATAAGCGACACTTGTCTGACATTACCCGCTAAGGCCTGGTCTCTCTATGCCCTTGACAATGAGCCACGATGGAAGATATTTCTACTCCCCTCTTTGTGCGGGGACTACACAGCCTTCTCCATTTCCTTCTTTGTCTTCATCTTTTGGTGTTAAAATCATAATCTCGTCGAGATCTACATAACTTTTACATTTTAATATTTCTACAATTGTGTCATGGCCTAAAATTAAGGTGCATTTTTTTTGTCAGGTAAGCAATTTTTCTTACTGTAGTTAAGTATATTTAACAAAATTCAGCCATTTTGATCTTTTTTTTAGGGGTACGGTTTAGTGGCATTAAGCAAATCTACACTACAACCATTACCGCCATCCATCTCCAGAAATTCTTCATCTTCCCAAACTGAAATTCTATACCCAGCAAACAACAACGCCCCGTTCTGTCTTCACCCCAGCCTCTGGCCACCACCATTCTGCTTTCTGTCTCTGATTCCGACTACGCTAGGTACCCCACGTAAGTGCGATCATACGCTATTTGTCTTTGTGTCTGGCTTATTTCACTTTGCATAATGTCTGCAAGGTTCCTCCATGTTGAATCATGCATCAGAACTTCCTCCCTTTCTAAGGCTGAATAATATTCCATTGTCTGGATACTCCACATTGTGTCTATCCACTCATCCTTCGATGGACACGTGGTTGCTTCTACTTTTTGGCCTCTTGAGAATAACGCTGCTGTGATTACTGGTGTGCAAACACCTGTTTGAGACCCTGCTTTCAATTCTTTTGAGTATATTCCCAGCGATGGAATTGCTGGCTCACATGGGAGTCTCGATTTGGTGTTGGTGGAAGTATTCCTTTTATAATCAGAAATAGGGACATGAGAAGAGGAGAAGGGAAAATAACTAAATCTCTTGAATACACACTTCGCATTAAGAATTTTATGTCATCTCATCTAAACTTTATAACAAGCCCACGAGGGAGGTATCACTTCCACTTTATAGATGGGGAAGCAGGACACAGCCCCTGTGCAAGATCACGTGGTCGGTGAGTGTGCAGCCACAATGCGAACCCGGCCAGACGGTGGTGGGGCCCAGCGAGGCGGCTGACCGCTCCACGTCTCTCTACCTCCTTCCCAGCACCACCAGGGGGCCGCTGGGGAGACGGCGACCCTGAGGCGTGTCCGGGGCCTGGGCACAGTGGGAGCGGGGTGGCGAGAGGTGTCCTGGAGGAATCGGTGAGGTTCTGGAGGAATCCCTGATTCTCAGAGGGCAGTGCTGCGTGTGCCACCCTCTAGGTCTTTTCTCATCTAAACTTCTTTCGATGGATCCGCACATGTGACAGTGGCCAAAGCCCCACTGTCCTTCCTGTCCTCCCTCCATTGAAGCTACTCTGGTCCCCCACACAGCACCGCCTGACACATCACATCGCAGCCCCGCGTATCAGGCCTGACGGTTCGAAGGCGCCTGGGGATGGAGCTCATTTAGAGAGCGAACTACTCTCTCTCTCTTTGCTCCTATTTTGAGCTTTGTTTCTTTTTTTAATGGTTCTGGGTTTACTTTTTCCAGTCCAAGGAACCTATTCCTTGATGGGAAAAGCAAAAGAAAAATGGGAGTTGAATAACACATTTCATCGTGGGGTGCGTTATGCCCTGCCAAGCACTTTGTGACTAACAGCTCATTCGGTCCTTGTCGCGACCCTCACAGCTAAGTAGGGCAGTGTTATTACCCACTCGGCGAGGTTGAATGACTTGCACAAGGTCCCTCAGCTAGTTAGCAGCCCAGGCGAGACCTGAGGTATGAACCCACAGCTGCAGACTCTTAGGGGCAATTCTGACTACGCGAGCACAAGTAATCCCAATCAGAAGGCAGCTAACGACACGAATGTGGCCGTGCTGGGGACTCAGCGACAAGTTCACACTTGAAAACAACACCAAAAACAAAAGAGGAAGGCTGCTTTGGTTGTGAAGGGTCAAAGCCCAGCCTGGGGACACTGCGGCCCCCAGAGAAGCATGTGAAAGATGCTGGCTTTTGAGGCAAAGTGCCGAGGCAAACTAAAACATCTTTGCTTATGCTGAGAGCAGGATCCCATGTCTTCTCTTTCTCCAAAAACAAAAGCAAAACAGAACAAAAAAGCCCAATAATAAACATAACTAAACCACATAAGAAATAATCACAGCAAAGAACGAGGCAGGAACGAGTCTAGACAAAAGTAGCCATCTAGGTGTTTGGGTTTGCGTTTCGATTACTAGTAAGATTGAAGAATTTCCGTCCTTTGGAAAGCCGGCTTTATTTCTTCTTTAGTGAACTGTTTATCTCATCCTTGGCTTACTTTCCCATTGTGCCGTAGGGGTTTTATTATTGACTTGTATAAGCTCTTTATATGTTAAAGATATTAACCACTTATCCAATATTCGCTGCAAATATATTTTCCCCAGTTTGACTTTTAAAATCTGGATTCATTCGAGATTTCCCACGTAGCCACATTGATTTCTTCAGAAGCCCTGTTTACGTCCTTGTTGAAATTATATGTGATTTTTTATTGTTATAATTTCATTTTTAGAGTCTCTCCTTCCTGGTGAGCTATGTTTTCTTCTAGAGTTTGCGGCCATGGGACCATAATAACTTAACTTCTGACGATATGTCTGCTGTCATCTGACACGTGCTTCCTCTGTGAGCACAGCCCCCACCATCCCGTCAGGGACCCGGGGACGTTCGGGCCGGCCCTCAGGTGTGCTTCAGGGCTTTTACTCTTTCTGTCGTCAACGCTTAGAGTCAGAAGGTCGCTCACAGGTGGTTTATCATGTCGGTAAATTCATAGTTTCTGAAAGGTCCCCAGGCTGAAGATTTCCTTCAGGGTTTTCATAGGACAGCGGCACCTCTGAGCAAAATCCCCGCTCCTGGGAGACACGGCCTTTCTGTGACAGTCACAGTAACGGCTAACACTGAAGGACCCCTCGAAGGATGCCCGTCATTGTTCTGCGTGCTTTCACCTGAACTGCCTGGTTTAATCTCCAGCAACCCTAGGACGCTGGCACTACTCTCATTCCCAGTTTGCAGGTGAGGAAACTAAGGCACAGAGTGGTTCATCTGCCCAGGTGTGTAGCAGAGCTGGGACACATGCACACCTAGCGTGGGCTGCAAAGAGAACAGACGTGTGTGCAGAAGACGCAGGCATTTCCCAGAGCAGGAAAAGTGGGGACGGCGAACTTGCAGCGAGCACTTAGCACGCGTCAAGCACTGGGCTGAGGACTTTCTGCGCATGGCCTTATGAGCTCCCGTTCCTGTGAGGCTGATGCTATTACTACATCTGCTGAATATGAGGAAACTGAGGCTCAGGGAGGTCACACGGCTCCAACTGGCAGTGCCTGAGTGACTCCAAAGTCTATACACTGTCTCCATCTCCCGCTGCTGCCCCATCCCTTGGTGGGTGGAGCTGGCACTACTGTCTGGCCAATCACTCCCTTCTGCTCCAGGACACCAGGGCCGAGCAGAGGAAGAGAAATGGGGCTCCGAGGGATGTAGCGGGGGACCCCGTCGTTATTTCTCTAGAGCCCGGTAATAAAGAACCAGAATAAAGATTTGCAGTTTCCTGGCTGTTCTATCATAGCCCCTTCCCACGGATGGAAATTGGTACCTGCTAAGGATTCCTGGGAGGCGGCACCTGCTTTCTGCGCAGGGAAGCAGCAGTGTGGGCGAGGCTCACGCCTCCGCTTCGAGCAGCACCCTGACGGAGCCCCCAGAGACCACGGTTCCAGCCACGGACTCTGGGCTCAGGGCTACCAGGAGTGGGCAGCAAGCATGACAAAGGCTCTCTCCCTCTCTCACAGAGCCTGGTGTTCACACGGTGTCCCCGTAGCTTTGTGAACAAGGATGGGACCTAGCCGTTACTTCCGTCTTCCTGAGGCTGTCTCGTAATAATGGTGTCCCTTATGGGTTTCTGTCTCAGCTTTCAGCTTGTTATTGCTCTTGTTCGAATAGACAAAGCATGCATTTATACAATTGAACTCGGCCTCCCATTTGTCACAGTGTGAACCCTCTGCCCTGGCTGGGCCAGCTCCCTCACTGTCTCTCCAAGCAACAAATGCCATCTGTGTGCCTCAGGTGCTAGCGGCGGCTGCCTTGACAAGCCCTCTGGCTGGAGGGCTCCGCGGTCTTCACTTTAGATCATCTAAGAGGGTGGGGTAAACCCCAGTTCCCCGGCCCTTCCTGAGAGGACACATCTTCCCCATTATCTCAGGCGAGCTTTGCGGTCTGTCTGGTGCCATTGCCTG
Source organism: Pteropus alecto (assembly GCF_000325575.1). Lineage (NCBI taxonomy): Eukaryota > Metazoa > Chordata > Mammalia > Chiroptera > Pteropodidae > Pteropus > Pteropus alecto. Next base: position 11,624,822 of record NW_006442103.1, read on the forward strand.
GTGTTTTAGGGTACAGAGGGAGCCCGCTAACAGACTGCTCAGCTCTCTGTCCTCTTGTCTGGATACTCAGCTTTGCTCTTTGCTGTTGTCACCCCCTTTCGCCAGCCACTGCTACGGTCTTTCTCTAAACAAATGACGCACCTGGAACCAAGGCACTCCCTCCGACCTGCCTTCGAGCTTCGCGATGCTTCTAGCCCTCTGCAGCGTCGCTCACGCCCCGTATCGGATTCCCTCTGGCCTTGATGCTGGGTGACCGGCCGGTAGTGCCACTTCCCTACCCCGGTGCTTGCTTTTCTTCCTTCCCCATTACACCTCTTAGGCTGAGGTCTCAGCATTCGTTCAGGAACCAACCCAGAAACCAGGGCTACTAAGACTCCTCGACCCAGTTCCTGCTGCCACGTGACTGTCACTTAGGAAGGGAGCCAGTCCTGTGAACGCAGTCATACTATGGTGTTGTGAGTGCTAGAACAGTCATGGTGAGGTAGGCTGACGCTAAGGGGGAAGATAACCAGCTGTGTCGGCAGGGTGGGGGTGTGGTTGTGTGAGGTTGGACGGGGCGCTTCAGCGGGTCTTGAAGAATGAGCAGGAATTCTCTATGCGGACAAGTTTCTGATGAGTGTGGTCGGGGAAATGCAAACGAACCTCCCAGACAGAGGGAGCGGAGCGGGAGAGTAAAGGAGCAGTTTAGGGGTGTAAAGGGTAAGGGGGGGAAGAGCTGGGCAGAGGGGTGGGTGTGGTTGTGTGAGGTCGGACGGGGCGCTTGAGCGGGTCTTGAAGAATGAGCAGGAATTCTCTATGCGGACAAGTTTCTGATGAGTGTGGTCGGGGAAATGCAAACGAACCTCCCAGACAGAGGGAATGGAGCGGGAGAGTAAAGGAGCAGTTTAGGGGTGTAAAGGGTAAGGGGGGGAAGAGCTGGGCAGACACGAAGCCATGGCAGGTGAGAGCTGAGTGAGAGGGGACACCCAGGGTGATAACGACGACATGGTTCTCGGTGTCATTACCTAAGATGGAGAACAGCCTTCAGGGCTGGGGGACACAGCATATCTGACTCGAGACATACTGAATTGGAGGCAGGTGGCAGGAATAGGTGGATAGGTGGTGGTGTCCCTCGGCTGTCTTCTCTCTTCACTTGAAGCACCATTCCTGGGTGACATTATTGGCTCACCACCGGAATAAGTGAAAACTCTGACACCTCAACCCCCAGTCCAGTCCTCCCTCCTGAGAGTCAGATTCATACGATCTCACAACTTGCTCGACATCTGCACTTGAATGACCCCACTCTCCCAGGCGCCTCAAACTCAACCCGCTGCTAACTGAGCTAGTTATCATTCCCCGCCAAATGCTTCTCTTTGCGGGTGCACCACGTCAGAGGACAGTACGCCCGACGGCCCGAGTTAGCACACCGGGCACCATCTAGATTCCCCCACAGCGACATGGCTCGCCACATCCTTCATCTGGCCCCTCCTCTCCAACCTTCTCTCCTACTCATTCCCAGAGCCACTCCCTGGTCACCTCCATCTCTTCCTTGGGCTGTCACTGCAGCTGTCTGCACTGGTCTCCCCTCAGTCCAACTTGCCACAAGTCAATCCTCTATTGTCAGCAGAGTGCATCTGTGTGTCTATATTTATGTATTTTCTGCTTCCCCACTAGAATGTAAGCTCCATGAAGGCAGAAACCTTCTCTGTTCACTGTTAGCCCCAGTGCCTGGCACAATAGGAGCTCAATAAACATCAGCTGAGCAAATGAGTGAATCTAGAAATGCAAACCCGATCCCATGATCCCATCACTCCCCTGCTTAAGACTCTTACGTGGCTCCTCGGGTCTTTCAAGACACAGGCCAGTTTCTTAGCGTGGCACATGAGTGTGCTCAGGTCTGGCCCCAGCTCATTTCTTCAGCCTCTTATACTCACTCTTCACTCTGTATCTCGACCTACATCCCAGCTGTGACACCCTCCCTGCAGTTCCTGGAGCATCCCTTAAGCCAGCAATTTCCAAAGTATGGTCTGCGGGGCCCTGGGAGTCTTAAGACCCTTTCAAAGGGTGAGTGAATATGGGTAAAAAAATCCATTCAAAGTGCAAGAATGACTGATAGACTTTAATGTGACAGGGTATGAAGACTAACTACATCGATATGGTTCAGACTCCACAATGTAACTAACCCACTACTTGTGTTTCGGTGTGGTATCAAAAAGAATACTCACCATTACCTGTAAAGGCTATTGAAGTACGCCTTGCTTTTCTAGCTCCCTGTGTGACAGGGCTGGGACTAAAGTGAGGCAAGTGTAAAATTTAAGGAGGCCCACACTCTCAGGGTCACCCGTGTGCTGCCACAACCAGAGAGAGCAGGCCTCCTTAAATTTTGTTCCCTAGGTGCCCTGCTGTCCTGCCCTAGTCTGGGCCTTGCTGTGTGGGTCTAGGTTTTCTTCAGACACCTCGATCAAAACCACATATAACCACAGACTGAATGCAGATGTCAGTGTGAGAATCCAGCTAGATCTTAAAGAGATCTGCAAAAATATAGAACAATACTCCTCTTCCCACTAGTTTTATTTTGGAAAATGTAGTGATTTTTCATAAAATGTATGTTAACACACAATGGATGTATTAGTTTAGAATGAATTAACACACACATATTTTTAAATATTTAAAAAAATTCTACAGTTTTGGAAAACTGGAAAGCCACTTGCAAAAGAATGAAACTAGACTGTCGTCTATCGCCACACACCAAAATTAACTCAAAATGAATTAAGGACCTGAATATAAGACCTGAAACAATAAAATGCATAGAAGAAAACATGGGAACTAAACTCAAGGACCTTGGACTTAAAGAGGATTTTATGAATTTGACCTCAAAGGT
>NW_006442103.1:11628396-11630104 GCF_000325575.1 Pteropus alecto
AGTACTCAGCCATAAGAAGAAATGAAATACTGCCATTTGTGACAACATGAATGGACCTCGAGATAATCATGCTAAGAGAAATAAAACAGGCTGAAAAAGTTGAAAATCACATGATATCACTTATATGTGGAATGTAAACCTGAAAGCAACAAATGAGCAGAACAAACAAACAGAAACTCATGGTCGTGGACAATAGATTAGTGGTTACCAGAGGGTAGTGGGGAGGGCAGAGCGGGGAGGTACATGGGGTAAAGGGGGTCAAATATGTGGTGACAGAAAGAAATCTAACTATGGGAGATAAACACACAGTGTAAATATATATATGCCTTACTGTTAAAGTGTACAGCTGAAACTTGCTGGATTTTGTTAACCAATGTCACCATAAAAATGAATGAATGAATGAATGAATGAATAAATAATTTTTTAAAAAAATTAAAAAGAATTCTACAATTTTAATTTCTAATACCATATATCTCCCATATAAATAAAAGCTCTTTGCAGTCCTTGATAATTTTTCTGAGACCAGAAAGATTGAGACCAGCTCTGTTAAACTAGAAGATGTGAGAAAACATTGTCTTTACATTAAAATAAGCATGGTTTGCATGAATTTTATAATTACATAGGACATCAGAGAAACTGCAGTAGATGGATTCGGGCAGCATCCCTCATGGCCTCAAAGGTGTGCCATACTCACTTTCCTCTGATGCTGGCTGTGCTGACTCCCCCTTTCATCCTCAAAGACGGAGGAAGGTGGTGGAGGTGAGTTTCCTCCTTCCAGCTGGCTCAAATCTCTTGCCCTGAATGCCCGACTCACTCCTACTTCTGCATTTTTGCTCATTCTGTGCTTCGCCTTCCTACCCATCCATAAGTCACTGACCACCCTCGTCCCGGTGTTCCCAACTGTGGCTATGCAGATCCGTGCTGGGCTGTTCCCATGAGAATCACTTGGAGAGCAATTAAATACACAAGCTCTCTGAGTCTAGCCCACTCCCAGAGATGATTTCTGATTTGCAGGCTTCAGACAGATATATATATATATTTAAAACTCTATGAGACCCCTGCAGCCAGGGGTGGGAACCGCTGGGTGTGTATGTGACACTAGCTCGAAGTTTTTCCTTCAACCAGCCTATAATCTCCTGGAGCACAGGGGTTAGAATGTCTCCTTCCTTTTTGTCCCCAGACCAATAAGCTGTGCACAGGGCTTGAGGTGTGGTTACAGAACCCCACCCCTCTGGGATTGTCTGCACAATGATACACTCCTCTAACCTCGCCTCCATGGGTCTCCCCTCTCTCAGAAAGTGTCAGAGAACAAAAGCCACAGACTCAGCAAGCTCTCGAGCTCTCGTGCTGGTCTATACCTCATGGCTAATGGTCAGGCAGCTAATGACAAGGCCTCTTTCAAAGGCAGGTGTCTCGTCCCGAGCATGTGCCTGTGCGAAGCACCTAGAAGTGGAACCCGTGTCTTTCTACCCCGAGACCAGCCTGGGATGCTGAGTGAAAATGTACATCAGATCTGGCAATTCTTTTTGCCTTCTTTTTCTGGAGACTTCCTAAGTTCCGAAATGTCTCCTTGCCATTTGTGACAACATGGATGGACCTCGAGATAATTATGCTAAGCGAAATAAGCCAGACAGAAAAAGTTGAAAGTCACATGATATCACTTAAATGTGGGATATAAACCTAAAAGCAACAAATGAACAGAACAAAC
>NW_006442103.1:11631412-11638500 GCF_000325575.1 Pteropus alecto
GCAGCAAGCTCTCGAGCTCTCGTGCTGGTCTATACCTCATGGCTAATGGTCAGGCAGCTAATGACAAGGCCTCTTTCAAAGGCAGGTGTCTCGTCCCGAGCATGTGCCTGTGCGAAGCACCTAGAAGTGGAACCCGTGTCTTTCCACCCCGAGACCAGCCTGGGATGCTGAGTGAAAATGTACATCAGATCTGGCAATTCTTTTTTCCTTCTTTTTCTGGAGACTTCCTAAGTTCCGAAAAAGCTTCCCAAAAGACGGTTTTGTCAATCAAAAGTATCTTTAATAAATGTGAATGCCATTCTCTAATCATGTCTTCTATAATTTCGTATTTCTCCATCCTCTTTTCCTGGAAATGTATCCAACCTCACCCCCTCCTTAAAGGGCAGGGCAGCTAGAACCATTTCCAAGACCAGTGCAGGGAAAGGTGACCATGGAGGAGGCCCCAGGTCTTGCTTTTTACTTAAACCCACGACTGCTCCATCTAAAAACTCAGAGCTTCAATTCAGATAGTCTCTCTCTGTGTTCTCCCTTCCCCTCCAGGATGCAGTGGCAGAGTGACAAATGTGGTGCTGGAGATAACTAGGCCAAAGGGAGGTGTAGTTCTAATGGAATAAATACATCTTTGGTAAATTTTCCCTCCAAGATGTCTTTATAACTAAAAACAGCCACTCTGATCCCCATCATTGCTGTGAAGGCTGACGGGCTTTTGTATTTCTATGGGAGACATCTCTCTTCCCTCCTCGAGCTCGCCACCAGCAAACGGACATCATACTGGGTCCAGGAGGTAGTTCAAGTATCAGGGATAGGTGGGCGGCAAGAAGGGAGGGAGCCAGGAAGGCAGTAGGACCACACACTGGCAGTGTTGCCAAACTGCCCTTGGCCCCTCGTTCCTGATGACAGCTGAGCTTCCACATTCACTCCTTTTTTGGAGATTGAGAAGAAATGGAGACTTTGCTTTTTGCCAGTTTCAACACCTCTCTGCTTTGTACATTAATAGGATTGCCGCTTGACACCATGTCTGATCCATCCACTGCTCTGTAGAGGTGTCAAACAAACTTGCTAGAGATGCTTGGGCCCAATTATTGCGCCCCGTTTACACTCGGATCTTGACAGACAATGGAAGCCTTTTAGACTCCGGGATGATTAGTGCAGACCTTTCCCTTGCTTGCAAGCAGCCTGGGACTCTTGCACCTGTTTTGTAGGTATCCGATGTATCCTTAATGAATGGCCTTTCCCAGTGTGGCCCAGAGGGGCAGTCAAAGGCTCAATGACAAAGAGCCTGAGGCCCAGAAAGGAAAGGCGACTTGCCTGAAATGAGACTTCAAGCGTGTAACAAGTCCTCAGTTCCTTGGGAATCATGCTCAAAATAAGAAATTCAAACCAGTCAAGGTAAGAGCAGCAGGACAGCCAGACTTTGCTGGACGAAGGAAAGAGAATTAAGGGGAGCGCTGTCCAAATGTTGGTGGTGCTGATTTTTGGCTCAATTACTCTGCCTTCTGCTGCCCGTGCATGAAGGCCAGGGAATCTAAAACACGGTTCCTCAGTAGCACTTTGTTTAACAATTTCTTAATCTGGGGGGCATCTCTCCAAATATACAGCTGTTAAACGGTGTGTAGGTAGGTTTTCAGGGAAGATGGTGTTGGGCAGTGGTGGCTGAGAATCTTTAAAAAGAACAAACAAATCTGACTAAAAAAGATGAAAAAAAAAATGAAGAAAACCTAACAAGAAGTGACAGCGAACAGGGCTTATTTCAGGAGGAAAACGGACTGTCCAGGGCAAGAACGGAGGCCCCAGAGCACACAGGCAAGGAGCAGGAGGAAGACGGTTACCCACAGGCATAGACGCAGCCTGGAGCGTGGGAAGTAGGGCTCCGAGTTATTTGAGATAAGCACTTGGGTGGGCTTAATTGCAATGATCTACTCTGCCATTTCAGATGGGACCAGATCAATGATTTGACCCACAGCGGGGCTTAAGCATCTTCGGCCAGCCATCTCCCTGTTCCTGTAATCACCTTTCAAAGTCGAAAAAGAGGAGTGAAAGTAGCCACTGATGCCCAGTGGGGGTTATAGACAGCTTTCCTATGAGGAGGGGGTGTTTTAAACACCCAAACAGAAGCCAGGTCTGGTCCTGGTGCTCAGACTCAAATTTACTGCTCCTTCTGTTTAAAAGAGCTTGAAAAACAAAACACAAGAGCTTAAAACCAGGACTCAAGACTTATTAAACTTAAGGATTTTCTCCAGGCTCTACATACTCATCTCCAATCTTTCTGACTAAGCTATGATCCTCAGTTCCTGCTCTCTCTACTTCATGAGAACACACAAATACATAATCTGGAGCTTGGAAAGGAATTTAGAGATCTTCTCATCCAATCTTTCATACAAAGTGGAACCCCTCAAAAACAACCTTGATGAGAGGTCATCCAGCCTTTGAACCTCTGCCATACTAATTACTTTTCCATGCAACCAGATTATCTGTGAGTCCTTCCCAGGACCAAGCCAAATCTGCCTCCCTCTAACTTGTATACCTGGGTCCTAACTGCCTTCCAAGGATACAAAGAAAAAGTTTATTATATCTTTTACATAACAACTCTGCAGGTATTGGAAGATAACCTGCAGGCCCCTCTGAGTCTTCCTTCAATGTTCCCAGCAGGACGTGGTCCAGCTCCCCATCAGCCAGGCTGCCCAACTGCGAACATGCTTCAGTCTGTCAATATCTTTCTTAAAACCTGGGGCTCTGTTCTGAGTACAGATAAGCCGACTCCTATGCTTCCAGTAAGTTTGGACCAACCTAGAAGCGTAGGCAGCAACCCGGATCCCAGCGGCTTAGAGGGTGCTCAGTCCCTCTGAGTTAAGCCAAGAGCTGTTTCTTAGAGAAACTCTAGGTTAATCACCCTCTAAAGCAACCTGCAGAGACGGAGGCAGTGTTGGCAGGAGAACCAGGAGGGAATCAGCCAGACCTAATGAGGGTTTAACTCCTGACCTTTGGGCATCTGCATTCACACCTTTGTGTTGGCCCCTGCTGGGGCTCTGCTGCTTGGCAGTGGTTGTGTGTGTGTGTGTGTGTGTGTGCACGCGCGTGCGCACGTGCATGCATGTGCAAGTGTGTGATCCATTTTAATTGTTGTTGACATTATCAAAAATTATTCAGAAAATCAGTGTCTGTGTCATTTTCTGTAAATCCACATCCATCTGTCACTGTCTATTGTACCTTCAGACTTTGTAAAAATTTTTGAATTCACTGTTGTTATTTTTCTCCAAAGGCATGTGGTAACATCTTTAGAAAGCTCTGGTGTAAGGAGATTTTGGCATAACGCATGGCTTCATGCCCTGAATGATGCAGAAATTCACACGGGCGGATGACTTTGGTCATCCAAGATATAGAACGAGTCAACATGAACCCCGAAGGACCAAGTCACCTGTACTCCCTCTGCTGTGTCCCTGTCACCGCGAGGCCTCTGGGACTGGGCACTGCCAGTTTGGGCCACGTGCCTTCTCCCCATGTTTCTGTCTGAAACATAGTCACCACTGGGTACTTTTGCAATGACTCCCCATCTCTCTCACCAACCCCATTTCCCTCCTTCCCGGTGATCTGATTCCCTCTGGGCTCTGATTTTACCCCAAACAACCTCAACTGTTTAGAGATCCATAAAAAGTGGTTTTCGAGTATCTGGGATGGATGATTATTCTCAGCCTGCACTCCGCTGATGTGGGCTCCACGTGCTGTCCTCCAGGTTGTCCCCGCCCCCCGTGCCTTCTAGTTTGTCTCCCATGAGATGGGCTTTCCCCCACTGACCCTCCCCTGCATCACCAGGAGCCTCCAAGGGCAGTGACCATTTCACTGACAGGCCCTAGGGATGGGGTGCTCAGATCACCACCACTTCCCCAAAGTTGCTGAGGGGCGGATTACAATATCAGCCATCGCTGACCAAGTGCTCGCTGCGGGCCAGCCCACTCACGTACCCTGCAGCAGCCCCGTGAGGTTGATACGATGATCTCCATTTCACAGATGAGGACACTGAGGTTCACAGAAGTGGGGCAAATTTCCAAGGCCTGTGCGTTCTCTCCAGTTCAGCCCTTATTTCTCCGTGAGCTCATGACACCAGACGCCACCCCTGAAGAGAAGCCTGTGTCCTTGACTTGCCCTTGATGGCCTTACAGTTAAAAAAAAAAGGAAGCATTTCAAACAGCCTTTTCTTGTCCTCTTCCCTACTCTCTGTGAACAGTCCCGACAGGAAATACACATCGAAGGCAGTTTTCATGACAGCATGTGCTTATTAACCATGGTTGCTTTTCATCCAGCGCACTTCCGTATTTTATCCTCTCAGTCGCTCTGCAAAATTGACCCAAACATGTCCCTTATCTGTATTTTGAGGATAAGGACGCAAAGCTCCAGACAGGCTTAGGGACATATTTAACAGGTTCGGTAAATTAATGACCAAGATTGTCACTTTCACCTGCTGGCACTTAATCTGCATCGAAGCAACAGCTCCCCTAATCCGGTCTTTTCTCCAAGGCAAACGCAATAAGTTTCCCACCACTCCCTCATCGAATGTTATTCTTTGAGATACTCAACACCGCTTTGAAATAAGGCATGCTCTAAAAAATAAGGCGCAGGGCCCACCCCGCCGCAGTCAGACCTCTGTAGCCCACAGAGAACCAAGCACTGAGTAATGATTAGGGGCCGGAGGCTCTACCCATTGGCTCTATGAGGTAGTTATCGTTATTTGCCCACTTTGCAGATGTGAAAGCCGAGGAAGAGAGAGGTTCCGCGACGTGACTAGCTTCACGCAGCCAGCATGTGGCGGAGCCTGGGCTTGAACTCAGGAAGTCCAGGCTCCCGAACTGAGATTCCTTGTGTGGTTTGAGCCGTCGAGTCCTGCCGAGCTGCCTGGTCTGGACGCCGAGGTCTCGTGGGAGCAGCGCAGGGTTACAATTCCTTTCACAAGCACGTATTGAGACTGTGGTCGATTAAAAGCCTTCGATGTCTTTCCCATAAGCTCTATTTAATTTGGATATCCCCCAGGGTACACTTAGCTAATACATCATTTTTACCCTAAATGAAGTTTACCCTTATATCCATTATGTTTTTCAAATAAACTTATCTATTTTAGAATAGTTTTAGATTTATAGAAAAAAATATAAAGATAGTACAGCGTTCCCATATAGTCCACAGCCAGTTTCCCTATTAACATCTTACGTGTGGGTAGGGTATGGTTTCCCACGATCAGTAAACCATTGCCAATAGATGATTATGTAAAGTCCATGCTGTACTGAGATTGCCTTAGGTTTTACTTAGGATATCACATTACATTTAGTTGTCATGTCTCCTTCAGCGCCTCTAAACCATGAACGTTTCTGAGAACTTCTTTACTTTGGATATTCGTGACAGTTTTTAAAGAGTACTGGCCAGGTATTTTGTAGAAAGTCTCTCAATTGGGATTTGTCTAACGTTTTTCTCACGATGAGATTGGGGCGATAGGTTTGGGGGAAGAAGAACGCAGAGGTCAAGTGCCATTCTGACCACATCGTATCATGCTATAACGTGACCGATCACTGTTGATGTTGACCTTGACCACCTGGCTGAGGCAACGTTTGCCAGTTTCTCCACCGTAAAGTTAAAGTTGCTTCCTGCCCCTTTCCATACTGTACTGTTTGGAAGACAGTCACTGCACAGCCCACACGGGGAGAGTGGCGTTATGTTCCATCTCCCCTGGAGGGCTGGGTATCTACAGGAGTCACTTGCAATTCTTCTGCATGTCTCTATTACGTTTTATTTGGTGTAAGCCATCATTTTAGGTGGTGGAGATTTGTTTGGATCCTGACCTGTATCCATATGGTACTTTAACTTTCTATGTATCTATTAGCATGACTTCTGTGTCACTGATACAAATTGAACAAATCACCTTTTAAGAGAGTCTCTTGACACTCGGGTAAGACAAACTGGCATTTGGGGAAGGCATTACTGAAGTCACATCATTGGACTATTGTTCAGATCACATTTCTCCATTTTATCCACAATGTGATAATGAGCGACTTCACTAAGTATTTTCCCAGAATCAAACTATATGCCAATAGCATTTCTCTGAAATTCTAGAAAAGATACCTACAAAAAATTATTTTAGTTTGCATGATTTATTTTTAGTGCTGGCTCCAGAGTATCTATTTCTTTTCTAAGTGCACACAGACAACCTATTTGCCACTCTACCTTTTTAGAATTTTGTCAGTTTGACATCAGACTGGTCAATCCAGAACGTCTAGAATCTTGCTTTTTGAAAAAAATTAAGACATCTCCAGTCTCTGAGTGTCTCCTTTTTTGCATGTGGTTTCTCAATGATTATAAGCAATGTTCCCGCCATTGTCTGCGCAAACTGCACGATGTCCTGGGACATGAGATAGCTGGCTCTGGAGTCCTGATCTCATTTAAAGACGATAGTTCAAAAATTGCTCCTTCTGGTGACAAAGATGGAAGTAAAACAAGAGGCAGGTGGTTCTCTTTCCTCACTCTTCTCAGGGGTGTCCTCTCATGAGCTGGGGTGTCCTCACCAGGGCACATGAGCTGTGTTCCCTTCCCGCCCTCAGTGCTACCCCGATCCCCTTTTGCTAGATCTTTCTTTCAAATGAAGTTCATATTACATCATATCCCCCCCACCCCCCAGGAACAGTCCTTTATCCTGTTCACTTTCCTGCTTCAGGCATTACTTAAAAACAACAAAAATCACTAAAAACTAACCTTAATCGAAAGGACTGATAGTCAGAACAGGAGAGCAAGGACATTACAAACAGAGAACAATGGTGATGATAGTGATGGTGAATATGTATTGAACCAAACGTGCCAGGCGCCGGCCCAAGCACCTACCAGGCATTATCAAATTTATTATTTCCAATGACCCTTTATGAATAGATATCACCCCCATTTTACAGATAAGGAAATGGAGTCTCAATGAGATGAAAGAGCTTGGCCAAAGCCACAAAGCCGGGATCCCAACTGGGTGGGTCTGATCCCTGAATCCTTGCTCTTAGCAACAATAACTACAGAAATCTCGAAAGTGTCTTTTTGTTCTCCAGATTTTTTTTAATTAAATGGTTGAT
>NW_006442103.1:11638521-11682970 GCF_000325575.1 Pteropus alecto
CTTGCAGGGTGGCGCCCTCTGGGACCCTATCCTCCTCATGGAGACCCTCCCACCTTCCCACGCGCCCTGTAACCTTTTGAAGCCAGACGTCCTCAAGAGCACAGTCTGCATCTCTAATGGTTCCTCTGCGTTAGACCTCACCATGAGGTCTCCAATCCTTCCTAAATTATATCCTAAATGTGCCTTTTTTTTTTTTTCTGGGAGAAAGGGTCTATAGTTTCCATCAGATTCTCAGTGATCTATTATCCACCTGCACATTCAAAAATGTGTAAGCAATTGCTTTTGGTGTCTCTATTTTTTCTTTCACAGAGATGACTTGTGACTCTAATACGGATACTTCGCCTTTATAATCTCCTGACCCTGCCAAGCTTTTGGCCCCTCCAGCCACCTTACAGAACTCACTGCTCTGATGACTCCTTAGACTCTTCCTTGGCTACACCTCAGGCTCAGGTCTGGAAATGCCAGCGGTCCCCTTCCATGGCTCTCAGTTGTACCAAGATGACGTGGCTATCTCCTCCAGGTTCACCAAACAAAGAATTCCACAACCACAACATGCTAGGCTCTTTCTAGGCAGAGAGGACACCGCAGTGAACAAGACAGACGAAGCCCTTGTCCCTGAGGAGCCGGCACTCATCATAGCAACAAGTAATGCTATTCTGTGGATCACAGTTCAGTCTAGACTCAGTTCCCCTATTTGCCTGTTCTACCTTTTAAGGGATAAAATTATTAGCGGGTCAAGTGAAAAATTTATCAGCTCTTCTGCTTTCAGCAGAAGATATTTGCAGTCGTCTAATTAGTCAGAGGCTCCGTCAGTATTCCCTTCTGTCTTGCAGGCAGTTTGTGGCGGAGTCCCCCTCAAATCCTCTCACCTGGGCTGCCCCCCTGATTCACGGGTTCCAGACACTCAGGCACCTTCCTGGCACGTAGTGTTCTGTCTCCTCATGTCCTTAGACCTTCCCTTGCTGTCCACTCCATGACAGCAGCAGTTCCATCCAAAGGACAGGAGGCCCACGCAAGTACCAGTTAACTTGCTCTTGGCAGGTGGACATCAGAGAAGTCCCTGGTCCTGACTCCGCAGCTCCTCTTCCTGAGGTTTCCTGGGCATCTCCTCCAGAAAAGCGCTTTCTCTAGAATCAGTGCTCAGTGGACTCTCTATGTGGCTTTGGGCAAATTGAATTCTCTGGCTTTCTTCATTTCTGTATCAAGGATAACAACACTTATCTCATGGGGCTGATGTGAAGAGTAAACGAGACAATGGGAAGTACCTAAGTGCCAGTTGCAAAGTGAGGCCCCTACACACGAGCACAACCCGTGTCAGTCCCCTGCCTTTCCTGCTCTGTCATGCCTGTCTTCCTCTAGGCATCTGGCCTTTCCTGGGCATTTTATGCCCTCTGCTTTCACTTTGAAGTCTTATTTCGGTATCTGTTTATTTGGGGTTCTTTAGGAGGCAAGAAAGAACTGAGAAGTATGCTCTAAAATGGTCGGGGTGGCTATGCCAAGGTGCCCTGGGAGTGCAGGCCTCGGGGGTCAGGGGCTACTCTTCGCCCAGATGTGCCATTTCCCACAAGTCCCGATTCTCAGGCCCCGCCTCTGGCCCAGGCACGCTGGGGAATTGCATCATGGAAACTCGTCCCGAGCAGAAGGAGCGCAGCTGGGAAGCAAACCACCTGAGAGTCCATATGGGCCATATGGGTCCCAAATGCCAGCCAAGAAGGGGCCCAGGTGTCTGGGCCTCCTGAGAAGCTGGACATTCACAGGGGACACGGGGCAGGGAAGAGCTCCTGGCAGAAGTGCCATGGGGAGGGTGAGATGGCGCCGAGCTCCATATGGGGCTCACCTGTCCAGACTCCACTTGCACTGGGTGGCCCCCTCTGGACCTATGACAGCCTGCCCTTGTCCACCTGCCCCAATTCTAGCGTCCCTCTGAGGAGCAGCCATGGGGGTGGGAGGGACCCCTTACAGATGCCAGGGCCCAAGGGTGGGAAATAGGGTGCCGCTGTCCATGGAGAGATCCAGCAAAGCTCTGATTGTGCAGTAAATGTCATTGAGAGGGGTCCAGGTTGTAAAACCAGCTAAATCTGAAAGGGCTGGAAAACAGATTTCGTCCTAGGCCTGGACGGCTGGCGAGCAAGGGCAGAAAACGATTCCATAGATGGTCTTCACTCTGAACATCGACCATCGGGGGCTCCGCGGAGCAGCCAGCGAACACTGTGAATCTCTGCCTAAGTGATACGCACCTGCAGGACTGTGTCCGTATGGCAGGTAGCCTCCCAATTCAGTTGCATGTAGGAGCAGAGAATGTGTGGCAGACAGGATGAACCAGGGGCATTGCCAGAGAAGGGAAAAAGCAGGGAGACACTTCAAACCCAGGGATTCAGCTCAGGAGGAAGGAATACCAGCTCTCCCGGCCCCACCCCCACTTCCTGCTTCCGGTCCTTGGGTGTCTCAGTCCCTGTGATCGGTGATGGGATAAAGAACAGAGAACATCTTGAGGGCAAAGATTATGTTATGTTCACCTCTGGCATCCTCAGCATCTTTCCAGGCGTGTGTTCCACCCTTTGCTGAGTGAATGAATAAGTGATGCTCGTTCTTTATTACAGTGACTGGGTTGAACTCAACGGGGAGTCTCTTTATTGCTTTCATTGTCCTTTACCCTCCAAGTTATAGATTTGTTCCCAGTCCTATGCGAAACTCAAGCTGAGCTCAGAAAAATGCTAGCTAGGGTCTGGGGCAGAACTGTAGAGTCAGAACAGCCCCTGGAGTTTGGGGCTCCCATAGCAAGATCCTTGGAGGCCCCACCAGAGACAGCCCTGGGCATAGGACCGATCACTGTGGCATCTGTAGACTCCAGTCTCACTGGAGACCCCACCACATGGATCTCCTGGCCTGGAAAATGTGGACGTGGAAAGGGCTGCGTTCCCCTGGCTTTTCATCACGAGTGGCGGGGAAGGCGGGGCCCACTCAGTCCTTCCACTAGGGCCAGATGGTGTGGGTCCCGAGCTCTCTGTTTTCAGAAAGTGGGGCAGGGCTCAGGGGCCCACAGGGAGCTAAAAATAAAGCCAGTCTGTTTGTGCTCCCTTGGTGGGAGTCTGGGTGGCCGCCGGGGATGGATGAGCTGCGGTCCTTGTCTGGGTGACATCTTGCTTCATTTTGCCCCCAGGAGTCAATGAAGCACATTCCGCCCTGCATTTCAGGGTTATCTAATCAAGCCAAGCTGGGAAGTAAAAAGGAAGGGAGAGATGGGGACGAAATAAGTCCAACTGAGAAACTAGAACTACAGTTGCAAAACACTGAGGCCCCTTGAATCTGAACCTGTGTTTCCTTTACGCTGTCACCCCTGCTCCTTTGGCCGCACGTCGCAATGTTATTTAGAGTTACTGCGGACCCAAGCGCTGGCAGACTATGCAGCGACCATTCTGGGTTGGCACAAAATGGGGCGGGGGGTGAGTGGGTGGGCAGGGCTCATGCTCTCTGGGCTCTGGCTCCCTCTGAGAGCGACAGCAAACATCCCTTCCTCCCTTTTCTTCACCTTCCACTTCTTCAGATGACTCCTGGGAAGAGAAGTAGCTGTACACACAGAAGCTTGGCTGACGCTTGTCAGGGACAGGAAGAGGCAAGTGTCCAGGGCAAGAAACATGGGTGCAGGTGGAAGAGTGTCTCAGGATGGAAGAAAGGTTGGCTGGCTGGCTTTCTTCATTCTTCCTTTTTCCCTTCCTTTCTCCCTTCCTTCCTTCCTTCCTTCCCTCCTTCCCTCCTTCCTCCCTTCTGTCCTTCCTTCCTTCCTTCCTTCCTTCCTTCCTTCCTTCCTTCCTTCCTTCCTTCCTTCCTTCCTTCCTTCCTTCCTCCCTCCCTCCCTCCCTCCCTCCCTTCCTTCCTTCTTTTCCTTCTTTCCTTCCTTCCTTCTTTCTTTCCTTCCTTCTTTCATTACTTTCAACCAGCCAACATTTTAAACAACCTCTTAAATATGCCACATGGGTAGGAAAACGAGGCAAAGGCAAACGAGGCACAGATTCTGCCTTCGGGTTCACCGTGGCCCTGCAGACTTGTCTAGGAAGAGATGCTCCTTTTTCCAGGACGGAGGGAGGCCCCTCCTTGATAACCAATGCCACTTCAAAATTATTCCTCTGTTGTCAAATTTTTAAAAAGCATCCTGCTTCTTTGATGGTAGACATACACTTCTATTCTTTTGTTGGTCTCTATCATTCATCAGCTTTCTCATTGAAAACCAGTGGCACTTTATCTCACTCCAATCCAGGCTCTGCCATCATCCCAGGTGTCCACAGGGTCCATGTGGATCACCCTAACAATAGCATCCCCTCTAGTCCCCAACTGTCCCTTCTTTGGAGGTCTCGAATCCGATGTTCCAGGGAAAACAGTGCCGGTTGCCCGTTTGGCAGGCCCCCACAGTTATCTGTGTCCCCACTCATCCTTATCTCTCTCCCTCCATCTCACTATAAAAGGCTGTCTTCCTCTTATCTGAGCTGATCCTGCCAGCATGCCCAGCGCCTCATCCGCTCCCACCTTCTCAAGGACGTTGCTCCATCAATTATACCTCTATCTGACATCTTCTTCAACCTCTCCATCTCTACTGCTCTCTCCCGAGCTCAAGGCTCTGCTCCTTAAAGACAAATACACCTCTCTTGACCCTGCACCTGCTATGGCCATTGTCCCTTTCCTCTGCAGCAAGCTTCTTAAAAGCACTCCACACGCGTTCCCTCCACTTCCATCTTCCATTCACACGGATCCCTGCCATTTACAGAGAAATGTGCCCACCGAGGCCGCTGATGGCCTCCTCGTCCAGATCCAGCAGAGCTCTTTGTCTCTGCATTGCCTGACCTCACATTGGCCGCTGTTGAAAATCCTTATGAAAATTCAATTCTCCCTTGGCTTCTGGAAACTAATTCTCTCCTGGTTTGTCTCTTGCCTTTCTGATCATGACTCGGATCCCTTCACCTCCCTTACACGCAGGGCTTGGCATGTCCTGCTATCTGGTTTCTGCTCTCACCTCTGACACCTCAAATCCAGCATATCCCGAACGGGCCTCACCGTCCTGTGTCTTCCCTCTTGTTCTCCAGCTCAAGGAATGCTGCCCTTCAGTGACCGAGTCACCCCTGCTTTTACTGCTTATAACTGCCTTATATATTAACTCTACGTAATGCAAGCGAGCTATGAGAAATTTAGCTAAAAAGTGGCTGACCTAGGATTTGAACCCAGAGAGCCTGACACCAGAATCCATGCCCTTACCCACTAACCCACTGCTTCTCTGTAACCAAAGCCTGTGGATT
The DNA here is from genome assembly GCF_000325575.1 of Pteropus alecto. Lineage (NCBI taxonomy): Eukaryota > Metazoa > Chordata > Mammalia > Chiroptera > Pteropodidae > Pteropus > Pteropus alecto. The sequence goes on from NW_006442103.1 coordinate 11,643,807, forward strand.
CTACTTCCTTAATAATTCAACATCCCTGGACCGCTGCATCCTAAAGGTCTGGTTGGCTGCAACCTTGCTCCCTATAATTCATTCCTCAGTGGGTCTCCATGTCCTTCAGGATAAAATCAGAGTCCTTGGGTGGGTAGGCAAAGCTTGTTCACTTCTCCAGTCCCAACATGGCTAGAATTATGGTGGCCACATAATTTATCGTCCTAACCGGGATTGCCTGAGAGTGAACAAGGGCCTGTTTATAATTAAGCTGGGCCAATAGGTATAAACTAGGACAGTCCCAGGCAAACTAGGATATATGGTCACCCTCACTACCATCCACTAGATTGAAATATCTGCTGTTCTCTGAACACACTCTGTTCTTTCACCTCTGGGCCTCGGAACTCTCAGTTCCCTCTGCAGAAGAGGGCCATTTGTCTCCTTCCGGGGGCTCCTCCCCGATGTCGCTTCCCCCAGGTTATGTAAGGCACCTTTCTTCTGTGTCTCCTTCATGACACTCTCTGCTGCAGCCGCTGACAGAAGAATGGGAGCCGGTGTCACAGCAGCGTGGTTAGGTGCAGGGGCCGGGGAGCCAGGCCGCCTGGAGTTGAATCTCAGCCCGCCCACGTCCCCGTTAGGTCACTTGGCCTCTTCGTGCCTCTGCTTTCTCGTGAGTTTCTCGTGGGGACTCTATGGGATGGTCTGTGTGAGACTAGCCCGGCATATAGTAAACACTCACTAAGCACAGCCACTATTATTTACTGAGCATTTGCTACGTGCCAGGCCCGGTGGAGCACGTCACACTCATCCCACATACTGTCTGTCACAACGGTGAGTGTCGTTATCATCTCGAACCATCTCAATTTTACAGCTCGAGAAACTGAGTCTTAAAGAGGTTCCTTGCCCCAGGTGATAAAGCAGCTGGATGCCAGGTTCCAGCCTGGGGCCCAGGACCCCGGGGCGTGTGTGATACCCGTGGTGCTCACTTCAGTCTCCCTCACTAGACCGTCAGCCACCTGAGGGCAGAGACGGCACCTTTTGCCTCAGTGTCCTCAGCCCGGGGCCGGCGGCCGGCCCAGTTCAGTAAATGTTCACTGAAGGAAGGAAGTCACTTACGACCTGGCGACCAGGCGAAGGCGTGCTCACGCTCACGCTGAAATCAAACAAGAGCGAGGGAGGAGGGAGGCACGTCCAGGGAGCCAGAGGGACTGAGGTGGGAGAGGTGCCTCTCACGAGGTGACGGAGGGGCACAGGGCCTCTCCTCGCAGGATTTGGGTTTTTATGTCACAGAGACAGAGAAGAGACACCTCTGTATCTTTTCTTCCCAGAATTTAGGCTTTAAAAATATACTTATTGGGGAGGAGGGGAGAAAATAGTGTACGAGTGTGTTTGTGTATGTGCATTTGTATTTTGCTGCAATTTGGGCCCCTCCGTGTCCCTCATCCAAGATAAAAATAGCCCAAAGAAAATAAAACTCCTTCAACCATTTCCAGGTTCTTTTCTGGAACAAAAGCTGCAGGAAGGACAGCCTAGAAGGCCGTGGACCTTAGATGATAGCCAGTAATTCAGCAACAGTGAAGACGTGTGTGTGTGTGTGCGCGCGCGCGTGCGTGTGTGTGCATGTGCGTGTGTAGGAGTGATCTAGGTGGGGGTTGGCATATCAGTCCCCATTCCTGAGGCTAAGCAGCAGCAAATTAACAAAAAAAATATTCCTACCAGGCCTCACACTGCTAAAGAGTAAATATAATTATCCTTAATCAATACAGGCCCTTCAGCGCTCGCTAATGGCTGTCCTGGGCTTAATTGTTCACAGCAGTTGGGGAGCGAGGACGGAGAGAGCGGCGTCCTCCAGCCTCCCTCTGCCAGGGCGGGCTGGCCCGCAGCTGCAGGCAGGGGCCCCAGCACACGTGATGGGGAAAGTCGGAGGTAAAGCTGGACAAGGAGAAGCTCACATGGTTTGGCCCAGACTGACCGAGCTGCCGCCTGGCGTGGCAACCCCACAGCCCCCGCGGTGCCTTTGAGGGTGCCCTTGCCGGCCCTCCTCCCATGAGCCCGTCCTTCAGCCCGGCCGAGCCCTGCTCAGCCTGGAGTCTCTGTCTGCTGACCCTCAGGGCACGGTGGCCTGGTTCCCTGCCTGGACTCTTCTCCTCCATGATGAGGTCCCTTTGGTCCCTCTGTCCCGTACTTCAGGGACCAGATTTCCTGTCTGGTGCACTAACCCCCCAGTGCCAGGACTCCTCATCCTGGGCCCTCCACATCTTCTATTAGACCTGCCTTGTGGCCGCCAGCGGACACCGCCACCCCTCCACCCCCCGACTCAGCTCTTGCTTTTCTGAAGGCCAAAGAGAGCCCCCTTCTCTTCTAGGGAACGCACCAGAGAAACCCATAAGTTTTCTCCATCACATTATGTTCCTCCCTGTTCGATCCTAGCGACTTCTCCTCTTGTCCTTTTCTCTGTGGGGCTGGAAACCATTTGATTCTCCTCCAACCAACCCCTGCACAAGAATGTCACCTCCCCTGGTCCAGTCCTAACAAGCTCTGTGTAAAATTTCAAATCCTTTGGCACCCACAGTTGGCCTGTTCCCTGCTCCCTGATTAGAGAAGCCCAAATTGCCTGAGGGCTAAAAATAGCATCTTCATCAGTCACTAACCAACCTGATAAGTAGCAACCCTAACACCCCCTGCCCAGTGTGCCTGGGGACACATCTCCCAAGCCTCTGCTCCCTCAGGAATCCCTGGAGGCTGCAGCACACTCTGGAGACCCCCTAGAGCCAGCCCACAGGCCTCACCCCCCTTGGAGCATGTCCCTTATTGTGAAAGATAACCAAGGTAGGGACACGTGATCAGTGGGTGTCATCGCAATCACCCTGGGGACCTTAAAACACACAGGCTGTGGATCACAGCCTGGGCACACTGAATGGGAGCCTCCAGGAGGAAGGCAAGGGGCTGTGTGCTCATTGGGACCTCGGGTGATTCTGACGCAGCTGGTTTGGTCACTGGCTGCTGGGAGCCACTGCACCAGGTGACTTTCCCATGTTTGTCCTCAAATACTAGGAAGCCTAGGAACTGGGAAAGTGACCGGCAACATCACTGGGGACAGAAGGCCGGCTTCATGTTCCAATGCCCCATGACACATCCATATGGGGCTCGAGCCACAGTCGCCAAGGCTGAACTGAGTGTGTTTCTCACGTGCAGAAAAGCCCGTGTAGGGTTTGCTCTCCATGACAGTCATGTGGCGGCTGGGAGGCTGGTCGTCCACGCTGGGATGCCTGTTTATCTCTCATCTGTGTTACTGTCAACCTCCTGTAATGTCCAACTGTTTATGTCCATGCGATCTTCCCCACCGACTTTATAACCGGTTGCTTTTGACCTGGAAACTCCTAATCATCCTTCACGACTGAACCTGGACACTCCATCCCTAGGAAGTCTTCCCTGAGCTGCTGCTCTCCCCATAAGCAATGGTTCCTTCCTCTCTCTACCCCAAAAAGGCTGTTCTTGCAAAGGACACAGTCCATTGACTCACAGTGTGTTTTGTCTGTCTGTCCGTGCCCCGTCTAGACCAGGGCTGCGATCATGTCTAATCATCTTGGCATCTTCTGAGTCTAGAACAGCCTCTGCTGTACAGTATGTGCTCAGTAAACGCTCGCTGGGTGCAATGTGAGCCTCCGCCTGTGGAGTGCAGGCTCCACCTGGAGTGCTGGGAACCTCACATCTTCTAAGAGCCCGGATGCTCCGCAGAGCCGTGCACGCACACCTCTGGGGAATAAAGGGAACGGCGGTGGGTGCTCCAGTTCTGCACCAAACTCATCTGCACTCAGTGAAAATGTCGACACTCTCGCCACCGGCTCCTGGCAAATTTCATCACTCCCTTCTCTGTCCAAACCTCTGTAAACACGCCCGCCGTACTGCAACCACTTGTTCACGAATCTGTCTTCCCCACTAGACGCGAGCTCCTCGGGGACCAGGCGCGTTTCTCGTTCTTCTTTGCACGCCCCATCCCGGCTCCTAGCAGGGCGTCTGGCACAGTGTGAGTGCTCGGTGCCTGCGCGTGGAGTCGCTCACCACCGGAGCTGTGCGTGTGTGTGGCTGTGGGACCAGGAGCGGCTCACAGTTCGTGGAGACCCTGCAACGAGAGTGACGTGGCTCTAAGATCCTCGTAGAACAGTCTTGCCAAGTGCCGCTGCCCACTTGGTAAGAGCGAAGTGCTAGGGCAGTTTAGAAAGATGCCGGCTCCTCGGTTTGGCTCCCCATAACCTCCTCTTGTCCCATCCCTAAGCCCCCAAGAGCACCTGACCCATCAATCTTTATAGCTGCTGCCGCCTGGATATGTGACTGTACGTGGAGGTCACGGACCTCGTGCGTTACAGGCTCAGGTCTCCGGCCCGCAGGGTTAGCAGAGCAACCCTGTCTTCTCGTCCTCCGAACCGCCTCCTGCTCAATATGAATCAGGTGCCCGCTACGTCTCAGTCCCCGCTCCAGGTGCCGAAAGCACTCTTCTGGAAAGAGATCCTGAGGGGTCTGTGGCTGTCGCAGTTGGAAGAAAGTTGGCAGGGAGAAGATAGGGTGGGAGCTGGACCAGTGGAGCAAGTCCAGGGACAGTAAATTACAGATGCTGGGAAAACGGCTTCAGCACCTTCGGGCTGCTCTGCGCTCTCTGTGGCATGCTCCGCAGCATACGGTGTGGCTGGGGTGCCCTTCTCCGTGTGGCTGGGGTGCGGTGTGGCTGGGGTGCCCTTCTCCGTGTGGCTGGGGTGCGGTGTGGCTGGGGTCCCCTTCTCGGAGGCGGTAAGGACGGGCAGGGCACTGACGCTCAGAGCTGGGCACCCACGGTCTGCGTGTGCCAGCCCAGACGGCTTCCGGCCTGGTGCTGGGCTCTGTCCCCAGCACCTCGCTTAAGGGTAATCATTTTAATAAATCCGAATTGTGGGACTCTTGCCCGCGAGTGAAACCGAAGGCGAATCCACGATGCAGACAGAGGGGAGTGCAGTTGCATGGGGCTAATTACGCGCACGCCAAGCATGTGGCGGCACACCTCCGACCAGCAGGCGGGGGGCGTGCTCTGGGACGCAATTAGTGGCTGTGCACGCATAAAAAATGAGCCAGCGCCGCCTCGAGAAAAAGAAAACTTGCTGAAGTCACAACCTCGAACCTGTGTAGTTACAATCACGCAGTGGCGTCACTTTGGCTTCAGCGACATCTGCCCCTCCTCTCACGTGCAGGTGGGCTTGCCTGCGGTGGCCATCCTTCCGCCGTCCCCCTGCCTGGCACATCTTCCCTTTCCGCGTCCTCTGCTGTCCCAGGGCCTGGGCTCCACACTGCGTCACCCTGGCCCTCCCCGGGGGCTGCGGTGAGTGGAGCATCATTCTCAGAATAACAGTGACGGCGTGAATGCGCCGAGTCTGGCACCTCACGTGTCTTACCTGCTGATCCTCATGGCAATGCTATGGGGCAGCTAATAACACTAACCTCACTCTTACGAGGGGAAACTGAGGGTAAGAAAGTTAAGTAAGTTGTGCGAGGCCACCCGGACGGCCTGACCTGCATGCTCCCCGTTATGCTCGGGGACACGGGAACGGAAGAACCAGGCTCGAGTCCCAGCATCGGCACCTCGGGTGGGTCATTTCATCTTTCCTCTCTGGAAAAGTGTGATAATAAAACTTGCCTTCGGGGTTTTCTGATGTGGAGATGGAACGAAGCCGTGTCTGTGAGCGGGACAGGCGGGGAGCGCCCTGTGCCAAGGCCCGGGGGGCAGAAGCGCAGGGTGGTTGGGCCCGGCCGCCAGCATCAGCCATCGGGGGCGAACCCCCTCTCTGCGTCGCCCTGTCCGGCCCTCGCTCCCTTCACTTCGCAGCTTCTCAGGGGCCGTCCCTGACCACCCCAAGTGGTATCGCTGCTCCCACCACTGCGCACGAGAGGCGCCGTGCCTGCCGGGGTCCCCCTTTCTCCCCTCCTCCGCCTGGCGCTTCCTCCACTCCCGCCTTCTCTGCTGCGTTTTCCTCAGGACCCTGATCACCTTTCTCATCCTACACACTGCACTGTGTGCTCCCGTCTCCCTGACCCCTGCTCCCCACTAGCGTGTGAGCTCCATGGGGCAGGCGTGTTCATCTCTTTAGTTCATGGTTGTATTCCCAGCATCAAGAACCGTGCCTGGCACCTCATAGGTGCTCAATAAATATCTGAATAGAATACCGATCGAAGGTCCTTTGAGGCAGAAAAGGTACAGGGGGTCCGTTAGGACAGGAGGTCCCCCCCACCCCCGCTGTCCCCTACGCCGAAGCACGGCCTCCGGCTCAGGAGGTGGTACGGCTCAGAGCAAGGCCACTCGCCAGAGCAGTCACCAGGCAGCTGACTACCTGGGAGCCTTCTTGGCTGGGGGTGGTGTTGCCAGATAAAATACAGGACGCCCAGTTAAATTTGAACTTCATATCAACACGAATAATTTTTTAGTACAGCTATGTCCCGTGCAATATTTGGTACACACTTACGCTATGAATAAAAGTATTTATTGTCCTGTATTTTTATTTGCTAAATCTGGCATCCCCAGCTGGGGGACGTGTTTGCACGGCGCCCTGAGAAGATGCAGGCATCAGGAAGAGTCCCTCAGCCACAACCAGACCTCCTCCTCGACTGTGGGGAGGGCCCCTTAGAGAGGGGCTTTGGTGAGCATGCCGGCGAGAGAGAGGCGGCAGAAGGGGTCAGGGGGCGTGGAAGGGTGAGACACTGACCTCCGCCAGTGGGTGGAGGCTGCTTCTTGGGAGTGGGTGTGAAGGGTGAGGATACGGGCATCTCCCTTGTGGCACGGATAACTCTGCTTCGTTGCTATTGGCTACTAAAACACCTCCCCTATTGCAGATGCCCACACTCATTAATCTCAGGGAAGGTGTCGCCTCCACTTCAGAGATGAGGGGATTAAGGCCTTGAGCTACCAAAAGCACAGCCTATGTCACCCGCTGGTTAGCTGCTGAGCCGGGGCTCGGACCCTGGCCTCCTGACGCTGGACTCGTGCCCAGTCTGTGTCATGAGCAAACTCTGGAGCACCTGGACAATCCCACTAATACTTCTCGGGAGCCCGTTAAGTCCCTGACGCCATGTCACAGGCAGAGTCTGTGGTCACTTCTGTAGCCTTGGTTGGCCACCCACCCCACCCACGTCCAGTCTCCAGGGTGGGCTGCTCTCATCACCTTTGGGGCCACTCTGTGAAGCCAAGGTCTTTAGGGACATGGGGGAAGTCAGGCTGAGGTTGAACCCAGACTGACACCTCAGAACCAGAGGTGCAGCCCCCGCTCGGCTGCAGGAGCGGGAATGCTGCCTTCCCTCGCTTGCCTTGCTCAGGGCTCCAAGGCCTGGGCTGCTCCTGCATCCTGCATTGCCCAGGGTGTCCCATTGGGCAGCCTCCAGGCCTCCCCAGTTTGCTCCGCCCCCATCCGCCCTCAAGCCCACCTGTCTCCCTCCTGGTAGAGTTTTTGATGCCTGTTATCCAAAAGCAAACTAATCTCATCCACCCTCCAAAGGTCAGAGGTTTGTTCCAGCAAGTGAGGTCCAGGGGTGACTCTAATCACCAGCCCGTAATTACTTTTCACACCCTAGCTGCATCTTGAAGGTCCTCTTTGAGCAAAAAGTCTGTGTCTTATGCTAATGACCACACACCAGGCAGGCATGGGACGGAGCATGTAGGAGCAAGGAGGCGGCTGGGGTCCTCTTCCAGACTTCCGGGACTACGGGAAGCTGGAGGTACATTTCCTGCAGAGGGAGCATGTAGGAGCTGGGGTCCTCTTCCAGACTTCTGGGACTACGGGAAGCTGGAGGTACATTTCCTGCAGAGTGGGCCAGAGTCAGCATTCTTCTCCCCGTCTGGGTCTGGGAGGACCATACATCTCACTTTAGACCTTCTCTATGACCTCCTTCGGCATCTCCCACCACTGATAGACGGCACACTCCAATGAGGGTAAGCAGGAAGGCTGGTAAAGGGTCTCCCTACAGAGGCATGAGGAAGGTCCGCTGAAACCACGAGGGACAGCACAGTACGCAAGGCGAGTAAGGCAGAACTGTCACCAAGCCTTGGCCAGTGAGATGGAGGAAGGGAGTGGCACCAGAACCCGGGGAAAGAGAATCATGTCGACAGGGCCCCCTTGAGAGGAGCTCTGGCCTTCGGTGTGGGACAGAGCCGGTCCAAGGTGACCTGCAGGACACACCTCCATTTCACTCTCCTCCGTCTGTCCGAGCTGCTGGCAGGGCTCCCGTTGGAAAAGCTGGCCGGAGACAGAATGCAGGGAGGGAGGATGGCAAGTAGGCCTGAAGGGTACCCTTTGGCCCACCTGCTCTGGACGCCCCCTTGGGAATAACTAACCGGGGGTGGTGGGGGGTGGTTCTTCACTCCCACCTTACTCAGCATGAGAAATGAGGGGACAGCGAGGGTGCTCTGTTCTGCATTAGATCCCGTGAGGGCACTGATGTGGTGTGGGTGGGCGCTTTCGGAAGCTTCAGGAAAAGGAGCACACGACTGGGTCTCAGAAGCCGCGGGACCTTGGCCTGTGTGTGACTGTGGGGATGTCGCGTACCCTCTTGGAGTTCGTGTTCTTGTCTGTGAAGTGTCATACTGACCACCGGCCTGCGGCGAGGACTACGTGGGGTGACGTGAGGGGGACGCTGTCTGCACAGCGCAGACGTAGGGTGGGTGTGCAACGAGCCCGGCTAGCATCAGAGGAGGCTGCCGGGTGACCGATGCTTCCCCCCAGTCCCAGGCCCCCCGCCTGCAGCCTCTCCCCGCCCTCCTCTGGCCAGACCCCCAGTGTGGACCTCTAGCCTCCGCCTAGCCTGGGGTCGGCTCTAGGAAGCCCGCTGCCAGCCCCACCTGCCGATTTCCATGGTGATGCTCATCAGCTCCGAGTCCCAGCACTGTCCCTGTTTGTTGGCAAGTCCGGGCTCCAAGCTCCAAATGACTGCACTGCTCTGCTGGGCGTGGAAGTGAGCAGGAGGGGGCTGGGGGTCCAAAGGAGGCAGAGGACGGAGGGGAGGCCCTGGTCCAGGCACCCTGGGCCGGCAGCTCAGCAGCGCAGGGAGAGGGGCCCTTCCTGCCTGGGAGAAGCCAGCAGCTGCCTGTCCACCTCCTTAGCGGGCACAACTAAGGTGGTTAGGAGGCTGGCGGCTTATGTTTATTCATGTGCCTTTCACACAGCCTTTCCTGTAGGTCACAGTCCCAGGGGCTTCGTGGCCACGCCCCCTTCCTTAACTTTCTCTGCCTCCACCAGTTCCTGGCGCATCCTGCGCCCTCTCTCCTGGATTCACTTACAGATTGTTAAGAAGATCTGTATAACGTCTTAAAGTTCACCAAGCGCTTTGCCCACCCATCACCTCACGTAAGTCTCCCAGCAGCCCTGCCTGCCTACTATTATTACCGTCACCCCCCATTTCACAGATGCCCCGCTGGCTCGGGGCTCTGCACCCGCCCCCCCAGGAGAGAGGGTAGGCTTCTGTGCAGGGACGGCATCAAGGGGAACAGAAAGTCTGCGAGATTCCTCATGTGCCACTGCTGGGTGCCCGGGGCCCCAGGTGCTGCGGTCAGGAGAAGCTATGTGACCATGGGCTGATGGAGGGGCCTTCTTGGGGCGAGCTGCCCTCTGCCTCCTCTCCTGGCTGAGCGCCAGGGGCTTCTTTGCCAGCAGGACAGCATGGGAAGTAAATACCTATCACGTACTGGGGGCAGGGTGGGGCGCTGCAAGCCTCTGATGGAAGCACAGCTGGTAACTGTTGCTGTCTCAGCAAACCTACGCCTGGCAGGGGGTTCCAGGGGACCCCAGCTGCCTTCTCTGCTCTGCTCCATTCAGGGGTACCCAGAGAACTCCAGGCATGCCCCCTATCTCAGTGGAAGGGCCACCCAGCTTTAGGGGAACTCGCCTGCCCACCCGTGCCTTCCCTGGAAGGCTCCCTCTGATTACCCTATCTGAAGAGCCCTCTGTGACTCTTCATTTTCTTACAGGATTTTTCTTAAGAACATATATACTCACCCCAGTAAATTATGATGTTATTTCTTCACTGTCAGTCCCTTCCCCTAGAATAGAATTTTCATAAAGAAGGGGTACTAAACTAAATATTTGGTGGCTGAATGTATAAAAGAATGAATGAAATAAACTGGACCTTTGGGAAGGTCCAATTTACATTTATGAGCACTTACTATGCACCAAGCACTTTTACTAGGGTTATTTTTAAAAGTCTTTTGATTCTCACAATAATGCTAGGAGGTATCTTTTGGTTCCCTCGTGTCACAGATAAGGAAACTGATGCTCAGAAGGTTACCCGACTTGCCCAAGGTCACACACCAGCTGCCACGTGCCTCATCACAGAGAAAGACACCATCAAACACATGGCTGCCCAAGTTGAGGGTCACGCCTCCTCCATCCTGTCCCCGCTCCCCGCCCCCAACACCCACACACAAATACACACACACACACACACACACACACAACACACACACACACACACACAGTGACCAGGTCCTGTCACTCCGCTACGAGAAGATTTCCTGACGTCACCTTATCCTTTCTTCTCCCTCGTCGTTTTCCTAGGCTAACCCACCACCTTGACCTTACCTTGACCCTGCAGGGTCTCAGTTTTCTTCTCTGTAAAATGGGAGCAAGTTCAACCAGCCCTGAGCGCCAGTCTCTCCAGAGGCCCACCCAGCAGGGGGACTACCCGTCCTGCTTGGCAGGGCTGCATTGTGACTTCTGTGGACCCTTTGCCTTCATAGTCTTCTTCCTCCATAAAAAAAGTAAAAATTAAAAAGTATACTTTACCACTGCATTGGTCTAAAGACAAAGATAATCCCGACTGGACTGATTATGATATATTCGTTATTATCATATTCATTTTTTTCTTCTGATTAAAAAAATTAAAATTAAAACATTTTTGTGGGCGTCTAAAAGTATCGTGGACCCTAAACACTGTGTCTATTGTGCCTGCCGGACAAGCTGGTTTTGGGGTCTTGAGCACAGAAAGTCCCACATCCTGGGAAACGTGTCAGTCCCAGGCAAACTGGGACTGTTGGTCACCCCACTCCAAGGCCTCCGTGGACCCATTTCTCCACGGCCCCCCTGACCTCGGTGTTTCCTCCCTTCCCTTGGCTAGTTCCACCCCTGACACGTGGGCGCCCCTGCTGGTCCCTGATCAGACTGGGCACCCTCCTGCCTCAGGGCCTTTGCACTTACTCCTTCCGCCGCCTGGCATAAACACTCGGCCGACGTCATTCAGATCTTTGCTCAAACGTCACCTTGTCAGCGTAGCTTTCTGCGGCCACCAGCGCCATACCCCTCTCACTGGTCTCCCTTCCTCCCTCCTACACATGTCTAGTTCTTTTTCCACACGGCAGAGAATGACCTTTCAAAAAATCAAATTGATCATGTCTGTCTCCTGTTGAAAAACGTGTCTTGGTCCTCATTTCCTTTAGAAGATCTGAACGCCCTAGCATGACCTACGAGGCCCTGACGCACCGATGCTACAAATCAGACGGCACAGTCACGAGCCACAGTGCTGACCCCTGCGCAGCTCCTGCTCTCCCGAGGCCCTGCTGGAGCACAGCCTGCACGATGGCCTTGTGGGAAGCAATCCAGGGGACCTGAGCCTCAGCGTTACCTCATCTAAGACGAGAAGGGACCGCGGCGTGCCAGTGGGGGACTTGGAATTGGTGCCGATGGGAAGGAAGTGAATGATGGGATGACTCCGCGAGGCCCTGCAAGTTGGGGTTTTCCTCTCTCCCTGAGCCCAGCTGGAACCTCTGGGGAGACCCTGAAGGACAGTGCCCATCCCCCTTTCCCCCCACACAGCAAGGGACACTACGCCAGGACTTTACTTGGAAATATTTGCCTTCTTTTATCTCTGGATATCCCTGGAGGCCGGACAGTGCTTTCCAGAAGCCATAGGAGAGAGCGTTTACAAGACCCAGTTAGGAAGTACTTCCCCTCCCCCCCTTTCTTGCATGCTACAATTTCACTCCTCCGTGGAGAGGGAGCGCCAGGGGACTGTCCCACCACAAAGGCCGGTTTCCATGAGAGCTGAGCTCCACGAAAACAACGCAAACGACTGTTGAGCCTTTATCACGCGCCAACCTCTGTCCTTAGCACTTTTCACATGTAAAGTCATGTGCTCCTCACGGCCGCCCTGGGAGGTGGGTGCTATTTGATGAGGTGAGGGTGTGGAGTAGAGCTCCTTCACCCCACGATGCCAAGGTGGCAGGAGGTGTGGGAAAGCCTTTCCCCACCTGGGAAAGCACCCTATGGACAACCAGGGACCATCTGAGGGGACCACTTCATCAGAGCTATTCTGCTGCAGCTACGGCGCCCGTGGACACAAGTTCACAGTCTCAGGGGCTACCGATAATAGGTATCACGACGGTGCCTGGAACACGGCGGACACTCAAAAAAGTATGTGGCGAATAAGCGCCTTTATTGATCACGCATTGTCTCACCGAAGCCACATAAAAAACCTAAGAAGCAGCTATTGTGATTCTGTCTAACAGATGAGGAAGAGGCAGCTCGGAGTAAATACGTAGCTTAACTGAGGACGCGCAGCGAATAAACGTGGACACCGGGCTTTGGCCCCGGCCAGCATGGTCGGACTTGCCTCTGACAGCTCAGGCGCTTGACTCATATTTGTTAGGTGACTAATGAAAACCGGGCGGCGGACAGCTCTACCTGAGATAAACACTGGGGAAGAGGCGTTCTGGGCATCGGAGCGGAATCTGGAGCATGGCTGCGGCATCCTGGGCTTCCCCGCCCCCACCTCCCTGGCTTGGAACTTAGCTCTGTCCCTGCTGCTAATGGATGACCCAGGCTCCCAGGTTCCCGCCCAGCCCTACCCATCCTCGAGCTGCAGCTGTGAAATCACAGTGACAGATCCAGTTTACTTCCCAGGATGAGACTGTGATTATGTTTGCCTCAGCAGGGAGGTGCCCCCTTCTCCATCCTTGCCCTATGACAAACGAGCTCTCCTTTCTCAGTCAGGTAGCTCTGAAATACCACCTCTTCCATCAGGCCTTCCTGGATTGACTCGATGTCAGCTGTCAGCTGATGGAGGTTCTTTCTTCCATCCAGAGAAAGCTTTGAGCCCAGATCTCAGCCACTGTCTATCCCTGTCTTCTCAGATTATTGATAGGACATCTCTCTGAAGCTTTAGGTCCCAGCAAGGAGGTCTCCTCTCCCTATTGTTCTGGAGAGAAGTCCTCTTTCAAGCAGAAGCTGCTGGCAGGGCCTGTCTCACCAGCTCTTATTTCTAAAGGGCCTCATAGGATAAACCCACTAGTTGAGGGAGCCTTGTGAAAAGCCCAGGAACAGAAGGGTGTGTGTGCGTGTGTGTGTGAGTGTGTGTGTGTGAGTGTGTGCATGCATGTGTGTGTGCGTGTGCGTGTGTGTGTGTGTGTGTGAGTGTGTGTGTGTGTGTGTGTGTGCGTGCGTGCGCACGCTCATGTGTGCGGAGAGAGAGATGGGGGAGAGAGAGAAGAGAGGGAGAGCGGGGTGGGGGGAGAGACGGAGGGAGGGAGAAAAGTAGCTGGCATAGATAATTTTTAGGGGGGGAGAGGGTAAAGATTCCTTTAAAAAGAGAAAGGGGACGTGGTTCCATAGTGGAGCAGTTAGCACATCTGCTTTACACGCAGAAGTGCTGGGTTCACACCCCAGCGGAGCCACCGTCCATGGTCTACGGCCATGCCATCCTGAACAAGCCCGATCTTGTCTGATCTCGGAAGCTAAACAGGGTTGGGCCTGGTTAGTACTTGGATGGGAGACCACCTAGGAAGACCAGGTACTGTAGGTATAAATAATAATAACAATAATTAATAATAATAATAATAATAATTAAAAAAAATAGGCTCAGTGATTGCGGCACATGGAGGCACTTTACGTGTAGATGCTGGGGTTCTTCTAGACTTCAGCTGTGCAATCCCTTTCCTTTCCCTCCCTCAGCACGGTCTCAGGGACGTGGAATAATAGGTTTTTGAGATCACGCTAACAGCCTTTTCCTTTTACAGATAAGAGAATGGAGGTCCTAAGACTTGCGGCAGGTCCAGTGCGTGCCCCACCTTGCAGGGAGCTCCCTCCTCCCCGTGCTCGTGGAGGGAGGCCAGTGGCAGCAAGGGGGCTGCAGAGGACCAGACAGAACGTTCTTCTCATTCCTCCTCTGCCTGCTCCATCTCTGCTCCCTGAGGCAGCATTTTTAGGCTGGCAGAGCAGGGCTGGGGTGCAGGGAGGGCTCTGCAGGGAAGAGGGGGGCCTGCAGGGCCAGGGCAGACACCAGTGACAAGAGCAATTTATTTCCCAGGCACAGATTAGACGGCAACTGAGAATTTCTCCCTCTACCATCCATCAGCTGGCCGCCTCCGGCAGCCTCCGTGGGGTCAGGAAATTTGTCTTGACTGCAATGCTCTGCCACTTTATTTGGGCTCCTGAGGCTCAAGCCATACCAGAGACCCCCAAACCAGCAGAAGGAATCAAACCCAAAGATCATCCACAGAGCTGGTACTTTATAATCTGCACCCACCTGCTCCCACCCTGTGCTGTACAGACTTCCCGAAAGACATGATGCATTTCCTTGGGGCCTACAGAGAACAAGGGGCTTCTGTGAGCACACTGCCCTGGCTGGGAAGAGAGCAGCCCCTGAACCCTGTGCCCAGGGTCTGGGATCACTGGGGTTTTCCTAGCCTGTGTTGACAAGAGGGTGTTGGATGAGAGTACCATTAGCTGAAAGGGTTGGAAAACTTTTCCCATAAAGGGCCAGATAGTAAGTATTGTAGGCTTGCAGGCTGTCATAACCACTCAGCTCTGTCACTATAGGGCAGAGGCTGCCATAGACAATACATGCGTGACTAGAGCAGCCACGTTCCAATAAAACTTTATTTACAAAAAAACAGCTGACCGGCCCATGGGCTGAATACCAATGCTCCCAAACCTTGGGAATTTGGAAGACTTCACCTTCGTAACAAGATTTCTCAATTAACCAGGATCGTGAAAATTTTTACAATGAAAAACTGTAAATCAAGGGATGGGGCCATTGGAGTTTACCCTTAATCTAATACAGTGAGCCTACGCATCCCGCCAAGCCTCCGAAGCCATGGGCTCTGCTCCTTTGTGGATGTGGGGCTGTTCTGTCTCGCACCGTGCTTAATCAGCGCTGTGCAGAAGTGTGTAGGATTCAGAGAACAGGCTCCGAAGTCATCAGTCCTTACTCTACTACTTACAAGCTGTACGACCTTAACCTCGCTCGTCTCGGTTTCCTCATCTGTTAAATGGGGCTGATAGCAGGTCACCCCGACAGGGTCCCTGAGAAGCTGAATGAGTTATGACAGGAAAAGCACTTGGGGGGGTGCCCGGCTTGGGGTCAGTCCTCACGTGTAAGTGTTGCCAGACCCTAATTAACCTTCGTGACACCCTGACCAGGGGCTGGCTGACCTTGGTGATGTGAGGGGTTGAGGGGTGAGGATGCTCCTCCTGCCACATGGGCAGCACTGACCGTCCCCATCCAGGCACCTAGGCATCGGGCATTTGGGATTTCTCTTTTGCCTTTGACTATTTTGGTTAGTAAAATGTAAATTCTGATGTCATGCTAGGACTCAGTTATCTGGCTTTTTAAAGGCTAAACAAAGATGAACAAACAGAGATCTTCTTTGTACCCGTCCTTCTTGTCATGTAGCTTGAAAATATTTGCCTCGCTCTCCCCCTTCTTCCAGGCCCCAATCATCCCTGGCTGCCACTTCATTTGTCCCCACTAGGATGTTTCTGGGACCACGGAGGACATCTCAGGAGGAGCTCCTGAGCCAGCGGGGTCAGGCAATTTCCCAAACTCTGCCCTTCAGAATGACTCACTGTAGTCCTCACCTTGGCCTCACAGAAGGGCACATCGGCAGGAAGGGCAGGTTTTCCAAGGAGTAATAGGAGAGTGTGCGTGTCTGTGTGCCTGTGTGTGTAGGGGGAGGGAGAGGGGACAGGAAGGCAGAGGAAGACATAGAAGACGAATACAGTTAGAGAGAATGCTCACATCCAAGACGGGCAGAATGCGAAACTGTAAACAGATACGAGGTGGTGGAAATAAGAAAAAGTAGGAGACAGGAAGTAGGAGAAACAGGAGACAGATTCAGGATGGTGGTGGTGTACCAAGGGCAGCCAGAAATTCAACCACTCGTCTTGGTCATAAAGCGTCCTGTTTTGAGCTTGAAATGTCCTTGACCATGGTGCTGAACTCTTACAGAGGCGGTCGAACCATGCTCTGACTTGAAGCTGTTAGAGTCGCCCGATTCCCTATGATAGTTATTGAGTTGCTGCTCTGTGCCAGATACTCTGCTACCTGCATTCGTTCACACACGTCATCTCTTTTAATCACATGATAACTTCCTAACACAGTAATTCAGGGAACTGCTAATGTCCTGCCTTCTGTTACTCAAGCCTAACCACAGTTGGGAGTGGGCTCTGATGAAAAGTATCTCGCGTTGTTGTAAGGACCTTAAAAAAGGCAAGAGAGGACAAGAGAGAGCTGGTCTCTGGTTTTAAATGATAACCAAAGGGGTCAGCCAGCGTGGGTTTTGTCCGGCATGTGAACCGCTGGAATACTGCATGTCTATGCTAACAGGGGCAGGGTGCTGGGGAATTTTAGGTATTACTATAAATTAGTATCTTTAAAAGAACATGGAAATGATGTATCCAAAAGAGAATCTTTTGTAGTAGAGATTCTAGCAGCTCTAATCCATTCCAACTGTGATGCTATTACCCAAAATACTTCTGGACTTTTCTTCTTGAAGTTTCTTTAAAGACACATATTTATATCTTTTTTTATTATAAATATTCTTCAAATGTGGGTGTAAATTATTTTTGAAATAAAATATTTTTGGCCATTTTATTTTTATTTTTAAAATTTTTAATAGATTTTATTTTTTATAGTAGTCTTAGATTCAAAGCAAAATTAAGAGGATACTATTTCACTTTTCTGTGTTGTTTCTCTGAAGCAAGATTTTATTTTTTATAGTAGTTTTAGGCTCAAAGTAGTTTGAGGATACTATTTCACTTTTCTGTGTTGTTTCTCTGATTTTCTTTGTTTCTTTAAACACACACACATACACACAGTGGCTGAGAAACAGAAGTGCTTTTTTGTGTCAAAAACAAAGTGTGACTCTAATGTATTAAGGCTGCCTTTTCTACTTAATTCCTGAATCAGCCGTAATGGCCATCTCCAGAGAGATACCCACCAACCAATCAGCAATGCTAGCACCGCTGAATTAAGTATGCAGCCTCCCAAGGAAACACTTTGAAGGGCACTGCAATCCTTTAAATGCACGTCATGGAGAGATTCCTATGTGCGCTTATTATTTTAAAAAAATCTTATTGCTTTAAAGACCTGGCTCTGCCAATTACTCACCTCGGTGACCTTGGATAAGTTACCTAACTTCTCTGTGCCCTGGTTCTTCATCTGTAGAAAGGGGGTAGTAATAGTTGCTAACGAGTTAATACAAGTAAAATGTGCTTAGATCAATGCCCGGCCAAGAGTGAGCGTGCGGTCCATGGTCACTTCCAACCGTCCCGCCGTTCATTCACCCTGCTGCCCTTAGTCTCCTAGGCACGTCTCCGGGTAGAGGATCCAGTGAGTTAAGACACGTTAGGAAGCTTGGTCCAGAGCCTGGCATCGGGAAGGTGCCCAACGCACATCTGTTGATCTAACTAGAACTAAAAGTAGCCCTTTAGGAGATGAGGGCTTCCGTGAGGGTTTATGGAAAACTGGAAACTCCCTTGGATAGATTCGTAAGATCACCATGTTTGGGGTATTTTCTGACTATACAGAGCATCCCAACCCTGTGAGACTGCAGCTGGAAGGAAGAAGGTCATGGAACCCTTTCAGCATGCCCCTCCCCCCACGGGAACACCGCTCACCGCCACTTCCATGCAGTGGGTGCTGGGGAGATGGGACGCTTCATGTCGTCCCAGAAAGGACGACTCGCTACAACGTTAGTTTCTGAGGCGTAGTCTCCCCTCTCCTAGGGCAATATGCATGTCTAAGTGAAAAAGCTTTAAAAACTCAAGGAACATCGTAGGCGCCTTGAGGAAGGTGAACAGAGAATTCTGGGTATTTTGTAAGGGACTTTGAAGAAAGTCCTTCTGAGCCTGGTCGAAATCCTAGCATTCATATAAGACACCGTTCTCGTGGGCAAGAGCAGAGGCCTTGGTGTTGGACAGACCTTGGTTCCAATTCCGGCTCCAACACACACAAACTGTGTGATTGGGGAAGCTGCTCACTGCTCTATGCCACGGTGCCTCATCTCACCACCAGGGAGAATCCTGGCATCTACCTCACCGGGCTGTAACAGGATCTCAGTGAAGTGAGGCCCGTAGAGCACCCAGCAGAGTGCCCGGCACAGGAAGCTTTCTAGACCTGGTCACTCTGATTATTTGAAGTGGCTGATTAACATAGCTACCATTTATTGAGCACCTACTATGTGCCGAACATTCTGCTCAAATGCTTTACACACATGTTATTTAAACTTCACAATAACCCTTTGAGGCATCTTTCCCATTTTATAGTTGAGGCGACTGAGGCCAGAGAATTTAGGTGGTTTTATCCCCGAGTCAT
The DNA here is from genome assembly GCF_000325575.1 of Pteropus alecto. Taxonomy (NCBI): domain Eukaryota; kingdom Metazoa; phylum Chordata; class Mammalia; order Chiroptera; family Pteropodidae; genus Pteropus; species Pteropus alecto. The sequence continues at coordinate 11,662,380 of NW_006442103.1, forward strand.
ACAAATAACAAGTGTGGAGTCAGGGTTTAAACCCAGGATGCCTTGACTCCGAAACCCACGCTCTTAAGCCCCATCTTGTCGTCTTCCTTAAGTCACCCATTCTACCCACGGGCACTGTCGCAGCAGGATGCCAGCGGTATCTGACGGAAATCAGAACCCCTCTTTCCCCTTTTCTTTTTCCAGAGGGATATCCTACAATCTTATGTAATAGTTCCTCTCAAAAAAGCCTGTTTAACATGCATAGATTATAGATCTTTGAAAGTGAGCTCGTGAGACACAGAAACACACAAGTCATTAGAACATCGGACAGAAACGGAGCTCCCGGCCCCCGCCCCCGCCCCCGCCTCCAGGACCACCTGGGAGTCCCAGTGGGGGCTTCCTCCTGCCCCTCACTCCAAACTGGTCCCCCAGCCTGAAGTCTCCTCCCCCTCTTCCTTCCTCAGAGGCGTGGCCCTGTGCGCTCAGTCAGGGGAGGAAGAGAGAGGCGAAACCAACGCAGTGAACATCCACCACGTCCCGGACTCGGCGCCAGGCCGTTTCACGTGTATCGTCTTATTTCATAATACTGCAAGGAGATAGTGCGAGCCTGCTTTTCCAGAGGAGGAAGTTGGACTTCATAGAGATTAAAATGCAGCCAGCAAGCGGCGGATCTAGGTTTGGAATTCACATCTGATAAGTCTGTATGTACCCTATTTTTTTCCTGAAACCACCACCCAAAAGAATGAACACACACACACACACACACACACACATGCACGCACACACACACACACACACACGCAGAGTTAGGCACTGAAATAAAGCGCTTGTATCAAATCCACAGCAAGGATAACCATATTATGAATGTAATTGGGGGTAAGTGGAGTGGGAAGCAGATTGAGATCCTGGTAGAATAATAATTGGTAAAAAATTTTTGAGTACTTGCTATGTACCAAGCAGTGTTCTAAGTGCTTTCTGTTGTGTTAGCTCATTTAAACCTCACAGAGATCTTATGAAGTAGGTGTAACTGTTGTTCCCATTTCAAAGATGAGAAAACAGAAGCACAGAAGGTAAGCCGCTTGCCCGAGGGTTACAGACCTAGCAGAGGTTTATCTACTGCTAGGGCTCCAGCCATCTTCTGTTCTCTGCTCTCAGCTGGGCTCTGGCCGCCCCTGATAACTGGTTTTGCTAATAGCAGGCATCAGAAGGAGACCGGAAAGCAGGGGGAGGGGGGAGTCCTCTTTCCTACTTCCTGTTCCTGCCAGTGTGGCTCCAGCAGTGGCTCTTGGCTCCAGCTGCTAACTCTTCTGGGCGTTTCAGAGCCAGCCTCTGTGCTCCCTTGAGCACCAGCGGCCAGCTGACATCCGCTCCTCAGAGATCCGAGCACCAGCTCCTCCCAGCTTTAGGGTCGGATAAGTCTCCGCTCTTACCCTCCGCATCCTAGCGGTGGCAGCTGTGTCCTGCACTTCGTGTGTCCGGGTTACTTCAGCGTTCTCTCTTGCTCTTCCAGCTCTCCAACGGTTGCGTAACTAACTCCCCGAATTAAATCTCCTCCGTTTGAAATACCTAGGGTGGCTTCTTTTTTCCTGAATGGACCTTGACCGCTATAGTATTTGGACCCAGGAGCTTGTTTCCGGAGCATGTTCTCTTGATCACTAGCGTCTTACTTGCCTCTCAGTAGCTGTGGAAATTTCAAACCCCAGCAGGTAGGATCACAAAAGTCACTTTTATTATTTCATATTTTCCTCCAGATACTAAATGCACTTCACTTAAATAAACACTTACTGTTCTTAGCAGACCATGAGCATAGGCTTCACTGTGAAGATTTTCAACTATGGGAATCCTGGCGGAGGGGCCCTGGGAATGGTGAACTCTGAGAGCTGTCAGTCTGATTTTGACTTCCCTCGTTCTGATGCCAGGCACTAGAGTCACTCTGCTACAGAGTCAGACTGAGCCCAAATTAAGAGGACAGATGGTCACTTTGACGCTAAAGGAAATTACTGGGGATAATAAAGGTTTATGGCTTTAATTAGAGGGCTGGCTGGTGTCAGTACCATTTTGAAGACACGGGCATCGTGACGGCATGAATGTTTAAAGGGGGACACTGCTTGGAGAACTTTCAGCCAGGGTACCTTGTTAAGAGAGCTTTGATCACAAGATGGGGAATACCACATCCGAGATATAGAATGAAAGCCACGTAAGCCAATAAGCATGGCGCTACAATCTTGTCTAACATGGTACACGGGATGGCACTTAGTGAAAGAAAAAAAGACACAGAAAGAGGAAAGAGGTGGCCTCCATCCAACCACTTATCCATCCATCCAACCACCGATACATCGATGTATTCATTCGTTTAACGAACATCTACGGAGTTACTATTCTGTGCAGAGTGTATGTGGCATGAGAGACAGAGAGAGCTAAGTCAGATGTGGATTCTGTCCGGAAGGACTCTAACCCCCAGTAGGAGACATCAGAAGAGGAAGAGGTGACTTCCAGCAGGAGCAACTGTGACTTCAAGAAGCAAGAAGCAATTGAGGTGGGGAGGAATGTGCGGGGCATTTTGAGGCACGTGGAGAAATTCGGTGGATGGTAGTGAAGACTTTGTGAACTGAAGTCACGGCAGCAAGATGGGAAGGAGAGCTGAGAAGCTGGGATGATATTGCGAAAGGCCTTGAGTCTCAACTTTGTTCCGTGGGGAGTAGTAACTGGATGCTCTGAAGCAGGGCACGAGATGATGAAACCTAGCGGCACAGTGTAAAATGGACCGTGGTCAGGACATCGGTTAAGAAGTTGTTATGGTGTCGAGGTGATGAAGGTGTAAGGAAGGAGCGAATCATGGAAGAGGCAGACGAGGAAACGGAGTTCAGAGCAAGATGGTAACCCAAGTGGTAAGGCCTGGCAGGAGGCAGGAGGAATCAAGCTTGGGTGGTGAAGAGGGTAACTGTGTCACTAAGAGAAATGGGGACATGAAAGGAAGAAGCGAGCCAAAGGGCTCAGGCCGTGAGCTCGGCTGTGCACACACTGAGTTGGAGGGGTGGTAGGGCTTAAGGATGAGATGTCCAGCACATGGTTAGACTAGCTGGACAGCATGGAGCTCGGGAGAGAAGCTGGGATGAGAAATTAATCAGGTACCATGGGCCTTCACCAAGGTTAGCAGACGCAGCTCTGAAATCGGACAGGACTTCCTAAAGCAAGGGTACTGAGCAAGATAAAAAAGAGCCCAGGAATGATTCTTGGGTAAAACCTAAGTTTATAAAGTAGAAGAATAGAGGAACCAAAGGAACAATGGCCAGAGGAGCAGAGGGACCACAGAAAAGAGCAGTTGAAGAGGAGTCCAAGTAGAGAGGGTAAAGCCTCCGAGAACAGGAGAACTGAACATCGCACGGACAGGAGGAACGGGAAAAGGTCACCGGATTGGGGGCTGAGGAATGATCAGTGGATGTCAAGCGGGTAAGTTTGGAGTGGTGAAGAAGGCCAGAGCTAGATTAGAAAGAGCCGGAAATAATAATCGTAAAGACACAAAGACATACAGACGATCATAAAAAGAATAAAACCTTGAACTTGATGCTAAGTGCCAAGCATTTTCTAAACGCCTTGCATATACTAACTCATTTACTCTTCACGACAACTCTATGAGGACTATTATTCTTCTCACTTTACAGATCAGGGAACCAGGGCATTGAAGAAAACAATAAGAAGAGACTATAGATACCCCAGTGTACTCAGCAGAATCCTTGTCCTGCCAGAAGAGCCACATAAAAGGGCTCTGGGGTTAAGTGAACTTGGCATTTCCCCTTATGGGATGCAGACTAGTTATTAAAGACTGAGAAGCCTTGCACTGAATAAACTTGTTTAATGTTGTTAAATCCAATGTTTTCTAAATTTATTTGACCTGTAAACCTTTTTACCAATGCCATTCTGTGGGACAACGCTCTATAAGCCACACTTGGGGAAATGCTGGTGTGGACTCTCTCAGTCATGAACCGGATGCTGATCCTTGGACTTGAAGCTGTGTCTGGTTTTCCTGGAATCTGAAGATCAGTTTCTCTCCTAGCCTCTGGCTTATGCCTCTCTGACTCCCAATGCCCGTGAACCTCTGGGTAATATGCTGGTCGAGTCCTGAGCCACCCACCCCTAACACTGTCCCCTGGTGCCGTGTTCCAGCCTGTCCTGCCTTGAACTGTGTCTGTCCTCTGCCAGGAGGTGTGTGCTTTAGGGGGATAGGGCGGAGTGGTGCAAAGGATGAGGGCACTCAGACGAGAGTAGACCCTGCCCTTAAGGAGACAAATCTAGCCAGGACAGGGGTGGCACATGCTCTCCTTTGGACTGCCTGCCTAGTCACATATGAAGTAGGCGTGTACGGCATGGCACATGGCACAGGGCTCGTATGGGGTGACAGATGATAGGAATTACGAGATGAAGACTTCTGAAGGGAAAAGTCTTAAACCAGTAGCCCCACCTGGGGGCAGGGGGCTGTGGGCAGAAGGAAGACTGGCTTGGAAGTCCTGCTTTATGAATAAGTGAATTTCTGTTTGGGGCCAGATCCGTTCCGCGGGGAAAGAGATGCTGCTCACTCCACCTGGGAAGACAAACTAAGTGTATTTTAATGTGCAGCTGCCACCCCAGCCCAGGGCCCCAGTCAGGCCCAGAGCATCTGGCTGGAGGGTCTCTTTTAAACAGATGCTTTTATAGACTTGTTCTGAGCACTTAACATGCCTTCTCTTTCCCGGCTGATAAATGCCCATTTCCAAGTTATTGAAATTCACCAGGAAGTATGGTTAATATGCGAATATAGATTAGCCCCCTTGCTACAGATGAAAAGCTGCCTGCTTGGCAGCCTCTGGTACTCAAGATTCATGAACTATCTGGGGCGAGCTGGCAGAACAGAGAATGAACTGGACGGGGGTGGGGATGGGGGGGTAGGTTTAATTCTTGGGCTACTGATGAATCTGATTGCCGCCAACACTCGATTCTACCCGGGTGGATCACGCACCGAGCGCGTTGTCTGTACAAAATGTTAAATCCCCCGAGACCTTCCCCATCGCTCCACATATCCAGAAAGCTTCGAACCAGCCTGACCCAGACATTAATTGGTGTCTGCTCACAGCCAGCCAGCTCATTTCCATGCTGGCTGAATCAAAACATAATTAGGAAGGCAAACATGCCATGAGATACGTCCGATATCTATATGTCATGCCGCACGCGGGAAGTCCAACAACGGTAAGCTTTTTGGTCCTCTGCCGATTTGAATTAATCACCCCACTTCTCCGGCCCCCCAAGCATGAACGAATGCGTAGGAGCTACAGGCCACTAGGCTGTTTTAACAAACATCCGGGAACACACACATTCGACTGTGTTGTTCTTTCAAAACGGTCACCTTGGGACCGAGCTGTGGCCTTGTTAAGACATGTATGGAAGCTCTTTTTTGGGCGGGAATTACCTTTGCCACTTCTCGCCCATTCTTTTAAAGTGCCTGTCTGCAACCGAGGGGCACGTCTCCGTCTTGGGAGGGCAGAATTGATTTTTAGTGACAGCAGAAGGCATTTTGGAGCCAAGTAGTGAGTCAAGTGAGATCTCACAATTCTTACTCATAAAGATTTGTTTTCCCAATTCCTTCTTTTTTTTTTCTTCCAAGAAAGTAGTTGAACTTTGCATTTGTAAGCATTTCCTGAGCAAGGGGTGAGCTCGTCAGTGCTCCCTTGAACTAAATGAGCAAGAGAAAACCAACCCCTCCAACAATGACACACGGACCTTTTCTTCTGAGCACACAGCCCTCGGCCTGGCAGCCACTGACAGCCACGTGGGCACGGTGACATCTAACTAGTCCCCAGGGCGTCTCCTCTGTGAGCTGAAACACTGCTCCAAACATCCCGCTCCCGGCCAGGTTCCCTTGCTACCCGACCAACTGCTCACCCACCTCCCGGAGCCACTCATCAGCCTGTGCAAATGTCAATGTCCAAATTAATCAAGAGGACAAAACCATGGCAACAGCCTCCGGTGAATGAACCAAATATCCCGAGGCGACATTCTAGAGGGGGCTACGTGGCTTGCAGTGACCTGGGGCTGGACACTTTTCCAAAGAAAGGCATTGAAGCTGTCCCACAATATGTGGATCCCCAAGAGGACCTCTCAGGGGACTTTAAGCCTCCTAGCTGGATTCTGACGTATTGGTTAAAAAATAAATCAAATATTTTCGTTTGTAGTCAGGGCGAGTGCAGGGCCAGGTGAGAGGAGGTAGGCCATGTCGGGGTGGCTATAGGCTTGGTAAACTGTTTTTAATTTATCAAGTGAGGGACACCTACGTCCATTATCAGGTATCTGGGGAGGCAGGTGAGCTGTTTCAAAACCCTGCTCGGTTTCCCTAAATCGATCCGTCTACCTTTAAAATATCTAAGATGTAGGTGCTACTTTGGGGACTGGCCATTCCATGCCAATGAAAGAACGAGATTTCTAAAAATAAAAATTCAGAAAGCCAGACTCCAAGGGACGGGGGGCCTGCAGATCAGGAATAATTCTCCATGGAGGTTACAGCCTCTGTTATATTCCTTCCAGGGATCCCCACTTTTTGCCGACATTAGTCCCTGGAGATTTTCCCTGACACTGGGGAAAAATGAACTCTGGGGCTATCCCTAGCTTCTCTTCCCCCTGGGGCGCTCTACAACCAGATCCAACAATTTCCGTGTCTTCATTTCCCTGGACGCTGGCCTCCGGATTCAGAGAAACTAGAATTCTATTCTTTCCTCTAAGGAAAACCATTAGACCCGCACTTAGCAACCACCAGGAGGGTATTTTTAGCTCTCTGGCAGAAGTGTAATGTACAAAATGTAATAATCTCGGCCTTGAAGTTCCTCACAGCCCCATTCAACATGAAATTGTGGCTGATGAATGTTCATGGAAGGAGCAGACAAACAAGGCCAGCGTGCCTGTTCGTCGTGCGCCTTCTCTGTTCAGGATGTGGGTACCAGAGATGGCAGTAAAACTCAGGAACGCACGGATAGGAAGTTCATTATCTGACTGGCAGGAAAACTAGTCCCCAAGTGTTTGTTGCTTTCTTAGATCAAGTTGGTAGCGCATGAGCTAAATCCACTAAGTCGACATTCCTGAGTGCATCAGTTGCCTGGACCCCTTTTCCGGACTTGTGCTGTGCCCTTGGGCAAGTCCCTTCACCTGCCTGGGCCTCAGGTTCCACACCTGTAAAATGACTCTTTTCAGCTAGGACAGTCTGCCTTTCCAAGGACCACTATGTGGACCTGATTCTAGACAAACCCCATGAGTGGGCAGAGACCCAGAGCCATCAACTGTGCACTGGTGAGCGCCTGCGAGGCGGCTGATCTGGACCTGGCCTGGTGTGTGGCTTGTCCACTTCCTAGGCCCTCTTTAGACAGATGTTAATTCCCAGGAAGCAACCCTCATTAGCTGGCACCTGTGCTTCCAGGCCACCCGCCCTGACTTCAGCTGATGGGACCCCAGGAACTGTGAGTGGATTTGAACCAAATCAATAAAACAAAACCAGGCAGGTGCAATCTGCTCCAAGACACTCACGGGACTTATTCTGAGGTCAAAGAATGGTGATTTTTGGATTAATGACTTTTTTCCAGACAACCTAGGGGTAGGGAATGAGACAGATTTAGCACCCCTTCTTCCAATCACACTCTTCTCAAGGCAGACGAGGCAAGAGGAGGGGAGGAAGAGGAGCAAAGGGAAACTGATCCAGAGAAGCATGAAGGGGGGTCTGGACCATCTCCTTCCCAGAGGTGCGGGAGGATACACAGATGACGGGAGCCGTCCCTCCCCCATCTCCTGGTCCTGACTCCCCATGAAACGGGGCTCCTGGGATCCTCGCCATCTTCCTATCTCCAGGTAGGTTGGCGCCACATCAAGGTGACTGACTGGGATCCTGTCTCAGAGCCCCATCATTTATTCATTCACTCATTCATTCAAATGCATTTAGGAGAGTACCTACTATGTGCCAGGCACGGTGCTAGGCTTACAAGTTGTCTTTGTTGGGCGCGCCACTGATCTCTAGTGGAGCTGGGATGAGGTTTCTCTTGGACTTAAATTTGCCTGTATCCAAAAAAGCTTGAAACTCCATCAAACCAGAGTCCCTGACACTTTCAGTTCTGGTGGACCTACGTGTACACACTTGAGAAGTGGCAGTGGGGCCTGGGAAATGGGAGGCAGGAGAAGAGCTTAAGCTGCCTGTAGGAGGAGAGTAGATCATTCGTTTCTACCACGACCTTAACCAGTGAGGAAGGTCCAAGGAGGACTATGCAGGGGCTTCAGAGCTGAAAGGGGCGTGGAGGGAGTGGGGGATATGAGGGAGAAACAGATGTGGTTCTAGCTGGTGTATCGAGGATCTGCAGCCATTCTTCAGCTATCCATGCCAGGAGAGAGGTGTGATAATGAAGGATCTCACGTATTATTCCCGACACGCCCTCCCCCCAAGCCCGTGCTGTTGACCCTCAGTCTCATGGCAAGGGAACGAGTCCTTGACCTTCCTCTTAGAGTAAGTTCCTTTCCTCACAGTGCACATTTGAGGAGCCGAGGACTTGCTAAGTTTTACGGTTACTCCACTAGCAGAAAACTGAGTCTCCAAATCTCAGGAAGCAAAAGCAGGCGGATGGGCGTTAACAACAGCTAACATTCATTGGAGCCCAACCATGCGCTGGACATTTTAGATCAATGCGTGTGTGTGTTGTGTGTGTGTGAATTCATCTAATCCTCACCAAAGCAATCTCATGGAGTAAGTGTTGTTATTATTCTCATTTTTTTTTCAAATGAGGAAGCTGAGGCACAGAAAGGTTATACGACTTGCAGGTTATGCGACTTGCCCAAGGTCACGTGGCTGGTAGATGGAGGACAAACTGTGCCTGGGACAAAAGCCCCGACAGGAACCTCGGTGCTATTTCACCTCTGGGTAACTGGAAGGGGGACTCTGTACTCAGATCCTCTGGCTTGTCGCCACTGCCAACTTCCAGACTAGCAGGCAGAGAGGCACGTATGTGAAACCTCTTCCTTTCTCTCTGCCGAATCCCATTTCCCAGAGTGTGAAATGAGCTTCCCTTCTGCCAGCCACAATATGGCCCTATTATGCCTAATAAGACACGGGGCTTCTATTCAGCATGAGCTCAGATGCTGAGCAAAGGGGAGACACAGGGATTCTGCTTCCGCTCCAGCATCCTCCCATCCAGGGCGCCCAGAGTGGAGGCCCAAGGCCACAGATAAGGCTGGACCCATGCGTGGACCCTTCTCTCTAGCCCTGGCTTCTCTGCTCCATTACCTCTGTTAGCGTGGGAGGGAAAGAAGGGGTGAGGAGGGGAGAGAGGCTCTCCCACCATCATGTGCTGATGCTTTAACCTGCACAGCTGGCTCTGGAAGACAACAGATGTAGTGAGTCAACAGAAAGGGCAGCCTCATTAGAGGAGCTGATGGGGTGCTCTAAGCACTCTCCCTACATTCCTGCCCCCTTGAACAACAGTTGGAGGACACGGGGTAGAGAATGCAGAGCTGGCTGCATCCAGGCAGGGGCCCTGTGATGGTTAATTTTATGTGTCAGCTTGACTGGGCCACAGGGTGCCCAGATAGTTGATCAAACATTATTCTGTGAGGGTGATTGAGATGGGATTAACATCTGAATGATAGAGAATAAAGTAGATTGCCCTCCCCACCGTGGGTGGGCCTCATCCAATCAGTTGAAAGTCTCAATAGACTAAAAAGACCAGAAATTATAGGGAAACTCCTCCTGCTGATGGCTTGAGCTGGACATGGGTCTTCTCTGGCCTATGGACTCATAGTGGAACCACACGGCAGCCCTCCTGGAGCTCCGGCTTGCCAACCACAGATCTTGGGAATTCTCAGCCTTTATAATTGTGTGAGCCAATTCCTTATAAGAAATTTATATATATTTCCTATTGGTTCTATTTCTCTAGAGAACCCTGATTAATACAAGCACCATAAGTATTCGTTGGTAGGGACCTGGCTTGGAGCTTGGTTAGTTGGGTTTCTGCATGCAAAGAAAGGTTCTGAGTCAATACATTTATATATTCTTGCCCCTCCGCTTCCAAGGATTACTCTAATGGCCTCTGAAATGAAGCCTTGAGCAGGAAACTCAGCATGGAGGCACTTCTCTGGCCAAATATTCCTAGATATGGCCCGTTTTTCAAAGTTTAAAATTAAAGTCGATGCACAGAACTCTTCGCTCTTTCCCAGCTCCGATGCACTACAGGGCAGAAGAGAACGCTATGGCGTGGAAGTTCGAACGTGCTTTAGGTCTCAGCCTTGGAGAGAGACGCTCGCTGGGCTGTCCACATACGAGTGCAGTCTGGGGAAGACAACGGCTGCATTCAGGGGGGCCTGCCTCCGAGGGAGGGCTCCCATCTGGGCATGCGTCCTTCAAGGTCTCTGAGGTAGGTACCACCACAAGGGTCCCCACTCATTTCCTCCAGTGTCGGCTCATCCAGAAGATTTCAAATCGTTTAATCCTAAGGAAGGTCAACGTTCCTGCAATGCAGCCTCGAGCAGGTGAATCCAGGGCCGGGCTGGCGAGACAGTGTGGTAGTGAGTGAGCATCAGCACCACTGAAGCCAGCTGGGCTGATCCCAGCTCTGACGCTTACCGCGTCTGAGGTCTCAGGCAAGTTACTGAAGCTCCGTGTACCTCGGTTTCCTCATTTGAAAAATGGGATGATTATACTGATACCCACTCTTAAGGTTATCGTGAGGACCAAATGAGCTAATATATATGCGTGCGTGTAAATATATAGCCTCTTGTAGCACTATATACATTTTAGCTATTATTGGATATTTATAGGTTGGCAGAATTGTTTACCCTTCTTTGCATCTCTCTCTGAACGTAGCTAGATCAGAACTACACATCTGATGATAGTATAGAGAGATGGGACACATGTGATTTTCCGTTCTAGGTGCTACCCACTGCCAGGTTCCCAGCCCAAGCTAGACAACGCAGGCGGGGATAACTGGAGACACGATCCTGATGATCAAGAATGTACACGCTAAGTTATGGAAGCTTCCCTACCCTCCCTCGCCGGGTTATAAACTGCCGACTAGCACTGCAGGAGGTACAACCGAGAACGGAGGAGAGTTGAGTGAGCCTGCGTGGAACCGCCCGGGGCAGGCTTGGGCTCTGAGGGGACAGCCGTGGCCTCAGGCCGCCCCAGCTGCCGTCTCAGGTGCCCAGCGCCTCTCGGGCATGGCTTAGGAGAAAGGCACTCTGAATGGCAACACGTAAAGTTTTCAACTTTCCTGCGGGGACTTCTTTGCTAGTGGCAGATAAGTACGGCGCAGGAGCACGGTGTCTTAAGTAATAAAGGAGGAGGAGGAAGAATAATCCAGAGAGAAATCAACTTATGGTTCATTTAAACCTTATTGAAATTTCTACTGTGGAAACATTTAAATATCATAGTTACTGCTGTGTGTCTTCGCTCCTGCTAGTCCCCAGTGGATGTTTTGTGGCACATTTGGTTGGGAAGCAGAACAATAAAGCTGCTTGGAAATTGCTCTCCCACTGCTAGGTAATTACATCAGGTTTTTATTCCAAATGTAAAGAATGAACCGTTATATTTTTAATAAAGGGAGCACTTGGTTGGTCCTGACCCCCTCTGCCCCCCAGCCTCTGGCTGCACTGGCCCTTTGCTCCCACATCCTCTGCTGTGTTCCCCAACTCGGCCTCCTCTGTCTCCTGCCTGTCTCCCAAGAAGCAGCTGGAAGCAGCTCTGAGGGTTCAGCTGCCGGCTCCTCTGTCTCCCAGTGTGTCACTGTTTAGAGAAAGGGACGGTCCCCTCCAGATCTCTGTCAAGAACATTAAATATTTAGCCTGACTCCATCCAGGCCATCAAACACACTCCTGTCTCCCTGTCCTGCCCAAAGTGACACATTTCCCCACCTCCATCTTTTTTTTAATCCCGAGCAAGTGATCAGGGATTAACTCGGCATTTGTCAGCTCTGTCTAAGCACAGGCGTGAGCTCATCGGCTCTCTCCCACCAGACGGAGCAGAGAAAGTGCCTTTTGTGTTCTCAGACGCACAGTTCAGCCCGGCAGCCAAGTGAGCACCTGCCCAAGGCCGCGCCGGCTCAAGTCCTCACCAGCTGCCCACACGGGCTTCTCTAGTCTGGTTTCTCAGGGTTAACTCTGGGCCGGCTTCCCCGTTTCCTGACACAATTCTTTCTTTCCTAGCCCCTGATTCTGGCTACTGAGTGCCGGGAAACAAATTCTATTTATGCTATGTCATCTCTGATGTCACCAGGAAGGAGAAAGCACAGCAGCCGCTTCTACACCTCACGTGACAGAGTGGGAATCCAGGGCGGCCTCCGGGACAGGGCAGGGCCCGGGAGGTCAAGCCATTATTCTGCAGCTGTGCGGCTCTGAGCTCACCCTTCTTATCTCTGGGCCTCGGTTTCCCTCTCTGTAAAATAAGGGAGATAGACCAGACATCTTTGCATGCCTTCGAACTATATACCCCATGACTTGACATCTCAGTAACAGCCATTTTGGTCCGCTATCTGCCGTTTTGCTTTATCTATGCCCACATGTCCTTCCCCGAGTCTGAACCTCATGGCTGCAGCCAGGCCAAAGCACTGTGCTAGCCTCAGAGTCACATGGGGCAAGTGTCTCTTAACTATCAGGTTTGTTCCAGAAAGAGGAAGAGAGTGAGGACCGTCACCAGTGCCCGAGGGCATTGAAGAAACAGAACCTGAGACCATGCAGCTCAGAGGGAGGCAGGCGAGCGGCCTCTCCAGGACCGACCAGCTGCTGCATCTACGTCTGGCCCCTGAGCTCGCTTCGCCCCTCTGACGTTTGGGGAAGCCACTTAACCTCTCTGAGCTTTGGTTTTCTTCATCCAAGGAAAAGAAGCCAGAGGACTTCTGGGGACACTGAGGCATGGGGTGCTCCACGTAAGCATCAAACTGACTAATACGTCACATAGGGCCTCCTGCACCCAGTTCGTACTCACCAGGCAGGGGCCCAGCCCTTCTGGGGGTCAGCATCAGTGAGGAGAGAGACCTGGTCTCTCTGCCCTGAACCCCAGAGGAAGGAAGAAGGAGCCCGGAAGAGAAGGTCTGTGTCTGCGTCTGCTCTGGGTCTGCGGTGTGTGTGGGGTCAGTGTGGGAAAGGGCCCCGAGGCTGGTTTCCGAGGTGTGGCCGGGAGAGGGTGGGGGGCTGGGCCGAGAGCGGTGGCTGCGCTGGGGGCGGACAAAGGGAGAAGACGAAGATTATTTTAAACCTGTATTAATCACTGCTCCAAACAGGGACTGGGGGTGGGAGCCGCAGCTGTCATAGGGAGGCTGGGGAGGGTGGTGGAAGAGAGGCCAGCAGGGAGGGGCCGGAAGTCTTCGCTCTGCCCCCAGGACCTCGGCCCAGCCCCGCCAGGAGCTTGGGACCTTGCCGAATCCTGGTGGCTTGCTTCAGAGGCCAAAGTAAATAAATAGTAAAAACTACACTCAGGCCAGTTTTCTGGGCCAACTGGTCTCCTAGCCTCTAGGCACCCTCCTCACCAGCCTACCTGCCACACTTGTCAAGAGTTAGCCTAAAGCGGTTTGGATCTTGTCACTTTTCTCAAAAGCGGGTAATGGCTTCCTGTTGCCCCAAGAACTAGCATAGCAGGCCCTCGACAACGAGCTCATCTGGACCTTCCAGCCCCCAGACCAAGCCGTAACTGCTCTCCTACATTACTTCACTGCATATACTCGCATCCACCTTGCAGGTTACTTTTTACAGATGAAGAAACGGAAGTTTACAGAGGTTTAAATAAATGGACCAAGCTTGTGTCCTTAACTTTCTGGGGAGTTCCCCAAGCATTCCCGACTTCCTGCTTCACTCAGCTCTTACTTCACCTGGAGAGGTCAGACACAACAGACGTTTATTTAATCTTTACTACTGTTTAGATAGGTCCTATTACCTCTAACTTATAGGTAAAAACACAGAGGCTCAGGGAAATGAAGCAAAGTGACCATGTTTCCACATCTACTGAGAGATGGAAGAGGGATTCACAGTCGGGTCTTCCGATGACCACAAATTCAGTGTTCTTCAAAACACTTCCAGATGCTTCCACGACTCTTTACGTGTCCACAGTGCTTCGTGCCTTTATTTAGTGCTTATCAGATTCTGCATGTCTAATATCTGTACTAGGATATTAGAGCACTCGATAATAAGTACAATATCGACTCCTTACGAGGTGCACGAAGCATTTAAGAAGCTTATTCTCATTTCGTTTTCACAGCCATGAGATAGCTAATTGCTATCGCCATTCTTATAGAGGAGAAGCTGACACGGGAGGCATTAAATGCTGTGTCCAGTTAACAGGGTCTCACCACCGCCAGGGGATTCAGATGCAGATCTGTCCCAAGTTCACGCTTTCCACTCTACAGGCTGCTTCTTGTAAGCTCTCCGAGAGTTGGGTCCAGGCTTTATTTATCCCTTAACGAACAGGGCCCAGCAGCATTTTGGATACAGTAGGATCTCAGTGAATATAGGCATGGACCATTCCTGGCTGGGAGTTCTGGTCATCATGGTCTTCTGGGGGCTCTGGGCTCTGAGGACACCAACAGCTCTTTCTTCAGAGCTTCCGCTCAATTCTCTTCAGCCTTAGTCTTCTAAAGAGGTGTAGGGAGTGTTTTTTTTTGTTCGTTTTTGTTGTTGGTTTTTTTTTTTTTTTTCCTCACTTGTTAAGGTTTTTGAGGCCTTCATTTGGGGACACTTGACACCTCCCTAAGTGGGAAACGGGCATATTTGAAGAAAGACAATTACTCTCCTGTGCCTGTCCCCTTGTTGCTGACGTTTTAGTATGACTCCCTAACTCTCCCCAGGGTCCGAGTCATTCCTGGCTGGGGCGGGGGGGCAGGGGGCACTGGAAGGAGAGGAGCCAGAACTGAAGTCGTCACCAGGAATGTGAGTTGTCCTGGGAAATAGGAGAGAAAACGCCAGAGAGAAAACTCTCACACCGAGGTATCTCCATGGGGCAGGACATGCCCTGGTGGAACTTAATCCCCATGAGATGAGGTGAGCAGCTCCCAAAGTCTAGGGATTCTCTACATGAGACTGGAGGGTCAAGATGATTTCACCCAATCAGAAGATTCTCTCTTGCAGAAAAAGAATTGTATGTTAATGTAACCTTTGAAAAGCGGTGATTATTAAGAACCAACAGGATTTATTAAGACCAGGTAACACCGAGGACTCACGTAGAATTTTTTCTATTTTGGTGAGGTTCTAGTCCAGGTTCGACACGTAGACCTGATGATCCTTTGTCGTATGTGTGGCTGGGAGCAAGAGGTCTGCCCTGTGCCCTGCAGGAAAGTTAGCTGTGCCCTGGCCTCTGCCCATGAGATGCCAGTAGGAGTCCCTCCCCCCAACACAAACACTCGGTAGTGACACCCAAGAATGTCTCCAGACATTGCCAAATGTCCCCTAGGGGATAAACCTTCTCTAGTTGAGAACCACTGTTCTGAATAAATCAGGAAGCTTCTACACATCTAGTTCTTTAGTGAGGTCTGTGACACACTGGTGCATTATCCTTGAGTCGAAGGAGAAAAATGGGCTGGGAATCGGCATAGTTGGTTGTACCAGTAACTGGTAGAACGCTGAGCCTAGCAGTGTGGATTTATGGATGGCCATCAGCCTGGGGCGTGGCTATGGGGACAGGCTTCTGGGCTCTACGCATTTCTATGACAACTTGGATAAAGACATTGATGACATGCTTACTTTATACACAAAGGTCACAAGTCCGAGAGATATGAAACTATGTCAGATTAATGTAGGGAGGAGGCAAGAGAATTAAAATGTTAATCAAGCCACAATCAGAGACTGCGATATGCTGATCAGCCCTGCAGCCAGGCCAGGAGGACACCTGCAGAACAAAAGAAGATTTCTACTGGGATTGCTAATAACCCCTTCCCCACACCTGCAAAGGGGAAACAGGAACCAAGAGTCATTCGCTAAGGCTAAAACCATGGGGAACCTGTGGATTAAAGGCTGGGAACAGCCAGCAGGCCTCTGCTTTACATATTCTTACCTTTTCATGCCACATACTATTCCCCTTCCCCTTCCCCACTCTACGTCCATCAAAGGAAATGGGTTAACAAAGTCTTTTAAATATAACTCACTGGAACTAAAGAGTGATATAGAAACTGAATTCCCGGGACACTCGGGGTCCTCTCACTGTCTTGTCTCTCTATTGTCACTGTCCCTCTCATGCCCCCTCTGTGTCTTACCGCCTTTCCACGTCTCTCTAGTTTCACGGTCCCTCTCAGTGCCTTTACTCTGTCTCTCTCACTGTCCCTCTCTCTGCCCCTGAGAGGAGACCACCCTCTGTCTGCGGAGTGTGACCCCTTTTCTAAGAAACTTTCCTTTGGACTCTTAACTGTGGCGTGTGTGTTGAATTCTTTCTACACTCTCCACCAAAGGACCCTCTTCTTCTCTTGGTGAGGGGCTTGGTCTCCCCCCAACTCAGGGAAATTTGCCCTGTCCTGCATCGAGAAGAAAGACTGAAGGTTTAAAAGGATTTCCAACATTATTAAGTGAAAAAGACAAGCTTTAGAGCAGCGCGTAAAATATACTACTGTTTGTGTAAATAGCAGGTAAAGTGTAAGAACCAACACCAGAATTGGCTCATACCTGCAGGCAGAAACTCCAGAAGGATGCATACGAAACGTGAGAACTACCTATGTGGGGAGAGAGAAGGCTGGGCGGCTGTGGTGGCTTGGGAACTTTTCACAGTGTACCCTGTTATATTTCTTGATTTCTAAATGTGGAAATATATGATATATTCCAGTAATGATATTGAAAACGGATCTTCAAAGTACAGTAGGGGTCAAAATAAATACAATGCGATTGAACAGACACAACATCCATCCTGCATTTTTCAGAAAATTAATCCGGCAAGTATGATGAGATTGGGCTGAAGGGATCCATGTGAAAATCAGGAGTTTTTAGTTGGTCACAGGTTGCCAAGTCAACCAATCAACAAACAGACACACCAGCACACGCTAATGAAGGCTTTGACTATTTACAGTATCCAGATCAAGGGCAAGTCTCTTTTGTGCTGTGGACAAGTCAGACCAAATTCATAGTCAAACCTTCACTTCACTACGCTGTATTTTTGGAAAGGCATTGACAAGTATGGACAAAGGACAGTGACCTAGATGGCAAAGGGCCTGGAAACCATGAAAAATATGAAGAATAGGTGATGAAACTAGGGATCCTTACACTGGAGAAGAGAAGATTTAGAAGGGACATGAAAGCTGTCTTCAAACATTTGAAGGGTTGTCGTTTGCAAGAGGGATTAGGCACCTTTTGTGTAGCTCCAGAACTGCGGAACCAGGCCCTCTTCAATTTATTGGGAGGCCAATTTTAGTTCAGAATCATGCAAAGGCTGCCTTCCGAGATAATAATAAAATAGCTCCACTTACTGAGCACTTACAAAGCACCAGGCACTGTGATAAGCACTTTTCCCTGCATTATCTCCCTGACTTTTCACAACACCCTGATAAAGGTATTTTTTTCATTGTCGTTTGAACAAAGGTGAAAACTGAGACTTACAGAGGTTAAGGAAAGGTGCCTGGGGTGACACAACCAGAAGAAGGTGGCTCAGCGAGACCAAGATGCATATTCTTGACCTCGAAGCCCACTGCCTAAAGGTAGTGAGCTGTCCGTCACAGCCAGCATTCAACAGAGATGTAAACACTGTCTGCCCGACCCCTGCCCCGTGCCATGAGGAAATTCCTGCAGGGTGTAGGAGAGGCCTGTTTCGTGCCTAAGGCACTGCAGTCTTCGGAGATAAACTGGGTGCCCATGAGAACCCAGGGAACGAAGTGGGGCGAATGGAGAGAGAGGCAAGCTGGGTCCTGCTCCATCTTGCCTGGGGGTCACACTGGAGGTTTTGGTGGGGGTGGTCTCAGAAGTCAGAGAGGTAAAAGCCAATGAGAAACTCTGCCTCAGAGCTAGAGAACTCTGTCCCAAGGGGCTGTGACGGCGCTTACAAAAACCTTATAAAAACCTCGTTACTATGCTTCCCACTTCACCCTGCCCCTTCATGGACAGGACCTCGTGTAGCGTTCAGCAACCTCGTAAGAAAACATCCCTCTGGCAGGTGGGGGTGAGGAGGGACGGAAGAATGTCTCCAGGGACGGAAGGGGAGCACGACAGAAATAGAGAACAGTTTAGCAGTGGTCCTGCTAGAGAAGGAAGAAGCGGGGCCTGGGAGAGCAGACGGAAAAACGCAAAACTCTTCCCGAATCCACGGGAGGGCCCGGCCGGGTCTGTTCTTCAGCCTTCGGATCCTCGACGATATTTCCAAACGAAACAAACCCACCGAAGAATGGGCCCCTCGGGCGGCGCGTGATTCCTCTATGGCGGAATGGCAGGGGCGAACATTTGCTGGTTGGAAAAAGGAAGAGCCAGCGAGGAAGCCAGACTTCAAACTGGCAGAATGGAAGCAAATAACCCAGAGGCTGGTGCTTTGTAACTTTTATAAAGTTATCTGACATGCTGGCTATAAAAGAGAAAGATGGGCAAGACTTAAATATGACAAGGAGTCATCTTGGAGGGTCCAGGAATGGAGAGTCATGCTCAGTGGGAAGGGGAGGGCTTTGGTCTCTGGAGGGAGCTGTCCTAGGAAACCCATTCACACAAGAGACTCCGATAATTAGCATGAAGTCTTGAAGAACAACCTATGCCTTGGGTTCAACTACAGGCTCGGCCCTGGCGAAAGGGGACAAGTCCCAGGTCCTGGCAAGGGCCATGGGCCACCCGACGAGCCAACGCGGTGGGGCTGGGAAGGGTCACCCCGGGTGGGAGGACCAGAGCTTCGGCACAGCAAGCTGCAGGAGGGCGGGGACTTGCTGCGGGCTCTGCTCAGACCAGAGGCCAGGGGTATAGATGGACACCCCAGCTGGGCAGAGTGGGAAGAGAGGCAGGACTTTCCGGAGGACGCCTGGTGAGGGGAGGCAGAGCGCTGGCCCCCAAAGTCCAGAGGCCAAGAGAAGAAGCCAGAGCGGGGGGAGTGGTAAAGCGGGAGCGTTAGGAGGGAGAGGAAACCAGAGAGAGAGACTGGAAAAGGAAGAAGCGGAATGGAGAAGGGCAAAGATGAGAGAGAGAGAGAGAGAGAGAGAGAGAGAGAGAGAGAGAGAGAGACAGAGACAGAGAGAGAGAGAGAGAGAGACAGGCAATGGACACACAGACCCAGAGACAGAGAAACTCAAGAACGGAGAGACAGAAAGCTCTGCGGGGGGAGGGGGGGCCGCCGCCGGCGGGACAGTGAAGCAGCAGCAGCAGAAAGAGGCCAGCGCATTTAAAGAAGAGAGGAAAGGGGTGGACAGTCGGGAACCAGGGTCTGGCAAGGTGGGGCTGCAGGCGAGGGACAGAGGCCCTTGGCAACCACTTTTTCAAGGCCCATCCCAACTCATTTTCCTGTCACTCACGGGCGGCAGCTTTGCTGACGTAGGGCTTTTCTCTGGTTTTGTCTGCGAGGGGAGTGGGAGGCGTGCAGAGGTCAGTTTATCACCCGTTAGACCAGGCTGTGTTATCTCTATGCGATGGATCTTTCTGGATAAATGGAGGTGGTATGCATGGTTGCTGGGCTGGGGTTTATCGTGCTATGCTCAGCGCCTTGCTGCTCTCCGTGGGTCAGGCCTAAATGTGACCTCATACATGAACAGAGGTTTGCCCGGAGAGTGGGGGCCAGACGCCGCAGCCTTGTCAGTGGGCCTGCCCCATGGATGGACTGATGGGCCCTGACCGCGCTTGAGCAGGGAAGGGGGATGCTAGGGGACCCTGGCACCCACTGCTCACTCATCAGGTGTTTACAAAGGACTGGTTTTGTCAGGTTCTGCCCTAGGGGCTTAGACAAAAAGGAAGGTTCCTGCTGGGTGGAGCTGACATCCCAGTGAGGACAGGCTCCTTCGATAAGTACACTTCACACTTAGAAGTTGAGAGCGCTATGGGGTGGGGGCGGGGGATAGAGCAGAGGAACGGGGAGTGACGGCCTGGGGAGGCAGGCGACATCTGAGAAAGTTGGCCAGGAGAGTATGGGCTGGGGCGGGGTGGGGGAGCATTTCAGGCAATGGGAACAGCGGAGGGCAAAAGTCTTAAGGCCGGAGCTTCCTGGATCGCTGACGGACCCGACTGGGCGCTGTAGGAATTCAGGGAGGCCCTGCGAACGGAAGGCCTTGGAGGATCACACCGGGAGCCGTCAGAGGATTTTCAGGGGGAGGAAAACACGCTCCGACTTAAGTTTGAAAAAGGTCGCACCGGCTGCCGTGATGGGGGACCAGTTAGGAGGACGGCACAGGAACCCAGAGACGATGGCTTGTACCTGCAGTGCTGGAGGGGAGACGGTGAGAGGCGGTCTGGTTCTGTGTGTTCTGAAGGAAGAGTCGGCAAGATTTCCTGGCAGATGGAATGCGGGGTGTGACATACACAGAGAGGCACGGATGACCTAAGGCTCTGGCTTGAGCACCTGAGGGACTGAAGCTCTCCAGGGCAAAGAGCGTGGGTGGGGCAGGCACGGGCCAGGCAGGGTGGGGGAGGAAACCCGTTCAGTTTGGACATGAACCTGAGATGTCTATTATGTACCCAAGTGGTGATGCCGAGAACTCAGATGC
>NW_006442103.1:11683997-11697218 GCF_000325575.1 Pteropus alecto
AGGAGACTGTCCAACTGTGCAAGTTCCACGTGGCTCCCCTCACCTTGGTGCATCCCCACCGTGCATCCCCACCAACACCTCCCTGACTAACCTGTGAAATACTGGCCCCGACACTCCCTGGCCCCCTTCTCTGCTTTATTGTCCCCCATTACACGTATCACCATGCGACTTGTACTCTACTTCCTTGCCGTGCTTTGCGTGTCCCCCAACTAGAATCTGAGCTCTCTGAAGGCAGGGAGTTTGGTGTGTCTTGTTGACGGCGGTTATCGGCAGAGCCCAGAATAGCGCCTGGTGCACGGCAAGGGCTCCGTACATATGTGCGGAACAAACACACACGCCGGCACCTGTGCTTAGGGAGCCCCTTGCACGTCAGGGGCGATAAGCTCTGTGCTTCATTTATTCTACACATACTCTCTGAGCCTCTGCTGTGTTCCAGGAACCGTGTTACGTTCTGGGGAACTGAAGGTAGGTCAGATGCCATCCTTGCCTCATTTAGTCAACTTTCGTGTGTGTATCCGTGTGCGGGGTCGGGGGTGGAGGGGGAGGGAGATAAGATATGAAGGACCCAAAGTCTTACCAGAGTAGGATAAGCAGGGTCCCACAGCCTTGGGCATGGGGGACAGGGAACAGCTCCCCGAAGAAGGGGCACTGGAGCCTGAAGAACGAACCAGAGCTGGCGGAGTGGGGTGAAGGGGGTGGCGCGTGGCACTCCAGGGGGAGAAACACAGGCAAAGGCCTGGCGTGGCCGTGGGAGTGTGTCTGAGGCTCGCCTCGGTCCCCACGCCCTCCACGCACCTTCCCGGCCACTCCACCCCCAGACTCTCCTCTGCTCCAACCTTAACAGCGCATGTTGCGTCATTTATTGGGCATGGCCCTGACCTAGAGCCAACCATCCAAGGCTGGGGCAAGCAGATGCTTTCCCTTCTGAGGGAAAAGGGCCGTGAGCCTACAGCCACGACCTAGACACAGCCACGACCTAGACACAGCAAGAGCTCAAGCGCCAACTGCTCACAAAGTAAGGCCTTAGGGTCAGGGCCCAGCCCCGGCCCTCAGGCCTTCCTCAGCTCTCTGGCCGACGCTGTCCTCCCCGACCCCACGCGGTTCCAGCTCCTTCACAGCGTGTCACTTGAAGTTATTTTAGTTGTTTGCGTGTTCATCTGTTCACGTGTTGTTTATGCCCCGCACCTACCCCCATCGCCAGAACACTAGAGCAGGACCTCGGTCTTGCTTATGGCTGCATCATCCCCCATCTCAGCACCACACCTGGCCCACAGCGAGCAGTGACTGCCTCTCCCTGGGAGAAGAAGACGGCAGGAAAGACCCTCATGGGGCTGCTTGACTCAACGTGGGATGCTCCTAGTTAGGGGTGGCGGAGGCTGCCCTGGCAAAGGGCTGGCCCAGGGTCGCCAGGCCAGGAACCACCCAGTGAGAAGGTCCAAGCGTGTGGGGAGGGGAGGGAGACGCTGTCCCTGGCCGTGGGCAGGGTCCGGCCTTTCTGGGGAGCTCTTTCTCTTAAGCAGTGAACCCTCGTTTTCTCTTCCTCGAAGCATCACAGAGCCATGGGGCCTGCACAGACCACAGGAGCTCGGAGACCTCAGTTCATGTTGGGCTCCAGCTGCCTGAAGGGCAGGAACCAGAGTCATAGCAGGAGGAGGAGGAGGAGGGAGAGGAGAGGGAGGGAGGAGGAGTGGGGGGAGCCGGGGGGGGGGTGGCGAACGAGGAGAAGAGAGGAGGGGCAGGGAGGAGAGCGGGGAGAGGGAGATTCCGGCTCGCTGTGGGCCCCGGCCAGCTGTGGACCTGGCTGTCTGGGGCTCGCCTGCCTTGCCCTGGACGAGGAGGACACACATTCTGCCTTCTCTTGGCCTCACAGAGTGCACACCAACTGGGGAGGTGGAGGAAGGGATAATAAAAATTAAATTAAAAAAATTTTTTTTAAGTTGGAAGAACAAATTATTTGGAGACGGAGCAAAAATATCTGTGACATACCGAGCCCTGTTTTAATGACAGCCCGTGTGGGAGGACAGTTTAGTCATATTTTTCATTTTCTCTTCCCTGGGGAGCTGCGTTCCAGTGATCAGGCCCTGATATCAAATTGGCATGTTCCCTAAATCAGTCACCTTCCTGGATTATTCAGCAGCACGATGAGTCAGGGGGCTGCCGAGTAACCCCTTCTCCATATGCTCAGGATGCTTTCGCTGGCCCTTCTTGGGGGGTGTGAGGAGGCGAGGCAGGGGAACAGGGTGGGGGTGGGGAGGCCTGGCCCAGTGGGTGGGCGGGAAGCTTGAGAAGGAAAGCTGCCAGCCCCCCAGGAGGGCGGCTGAGGTGAAGCTCCTCTGGTGTGTCCACAACCCCTGCAAACTCCTAGGGGTAAGCATATGACTAGTCCCCCATCTGGGGCCACGGCAAGTGTGGAAAAGAATTTCTTCGAAGAAAGCTTGGTTCGATGCCAGGAGGAAGAAGTTCAGGAAGCTGTTCTGCCATCCCCTCAGGCATGAGCACTTCCAGGACTAAAGATAAAAATAAGAGGGTAATTTTAAGTGACTACCAAGATGCGAGGGCTTACTGCGGGCAGATGCTCCTCACAGTTCCTTCGTTCCTCCTCACTACAGCCCTGAAAGCAGGGATACCGCCCCATGACACCGCGGCGGGGGGACGGGGGCAACTGGCTCAGAGAGGTGAAGCGACTTCCCCAAGAACGTAGCTGCGACGCGGCAGAGCACGATTCAAACCCAGGTCCGTCAGATTCCAGAGTCGGGCACCTTCCTGCCGAGCCTGGAGGTCAAGGGCTCACGTCCCTTCTGAGTTGGATGTGACAGACAGAGACACGGACGGGCCCTATTCCTGCCTCTTCACCGAGATCTCAACTCACTTTAGCTACTATTCTATTTTATGTATTTAAAAAAAATTTTCTATTTATTTTTAATTGAATCGATTGGGGTAACATTGGTTAATAACACTATATATTTTATTGTTAGTACTGGTCATTGACTGCCACGGTACACATTCTCCAGAAATCGGCGGGGAGTGGGCATGGTTTCTCCTGGCTTCACAGATGAGGACACTGAGGCCCAGAACGAGGAGGGGAGCGGACCTGGTTCTGAGAGAGAGAGCGCAGTGCCGTCTGGGCCTGACGGAGCAGGGCTGGAGTTCCGCTTCTGTTATCTGCCAGCCGTGTAGCAAATAACACGTTATTTAAGGTTTTGATCTCTAGTTCCCTCATCTGCAAAATGGAGAAAGTGAGAGCCACCCTGGAGGCTGCTGATCGGTTCGGATGGGATAAAGTATATTTAAAATGCCCTGTACACTCCAAAGCATCGGGCCAAAACGGGGGGTGGCGGCTGTTTCCTTCGCTGGCACCATCATCCGATGCCGGCCTGGGCTTTCAGACCGCCTGGGTCCAAATGCTGGCGCCTTCATCTATTGGCTGTGAAACCTTGGATGGGTTACTCAACCTCTTTGGGTCTCGCTTTCGCCGTCTGTAAAGTGGGGTCCTCTCAGCACCCTCCTCACAGGTCGTTACGGGGTTAGAGGCATCGATACCCGTGTAAGCGGTTCTGCCACGTGGGAAGCGCGCAGTAGCCGCTGTTACTACCACCTGCACTGCAGCCACAGCTAGGCCGAGAAGTCTACGAGGGGGGCCGGGTCTGCCCTGTCCGCTGTCACTTCCCCAGCGCCGAGCACGCTGGCCGGGGGAGCGGGAGCCCCGCGCACCCCAGAGTCAGTGTCCTCCCCGTGTGCCCCACCCAGCAGCTCCCGCCTTCCTTCCTTCCCTCTGCGCCAGCATTTGGTGTTTCTGTCCTTTCCTGGGGTTGCCACCTTCTCAGCTGTGATGATCCAACAGCTCCGCTGCCCCAAGCCCTGGCCCCAGGGCCTGGCTGCCTGTCCCCAGGGGTCGTCACGGCTCAGGCGGGTAAAGGAGCTTGTCCCCACCGCCTCGGTTTGCTCTCTCCTTAGGCGCCTCTCCCCGGAAAGCCATGACCCTGCGTCTTTGGCAGGGCGCTTCGGACTTTGCCCTGGTTTTGTGGCGTCTGCTCCCTGTCCCCGTAGGCGCGGAGGTCCGGGGCTTGCATCTGTGTGGGGTGGCCAGGCCTGGTGAGTGTGCGTATGGGTGGGCGGGAGGGTGAGGGGGGCTCTGTACATGCCTGTGTGAATATGGGCGGACATCTGGGAGCAGGGGTGGGGACTGCGGGGCTGGGTGCACGCGTGCCTGCACGTGTGGGATCACACGGGCCTGCACATGTGGGATCACACGGGCCTGCACGTGTGGGATCACACGGGCCGTGCTCGTAGGCCTGAGAGGTGAACACTGAGGGGGTGGCGGCAGGTGGGCCGTGCGTGGGTGTCTGGGTACAGGAAGAGACTAGGTCAAATGGATGTGGGCGAGGGAGGCTGGGCGTGGGTGCAGGCTTACGGGTTTACGTGTCTATGTGGAGGGGAAGGGCGGGAGTGAAAGGGATTGGGTCCTGGTCCCAGAATCGGGTCTCAAGACAGAGAAACGTACCCAGTATTTTATGTCCATAAAGAATCTGAAGGATGGATAAATACAGGTCAGTGGTAACAGACGAAATACTGTTTGTTCCCAAATATGCCTTCGACCGCCAACTACTTTGGGGCCTTAGCCGTCCCCCGTCTCTAGACACAGCCCTCCTGCCATGAAACGATCTCTCTCCCTCCCCAGCCTCGTCGGCCTGTGGGCGTCCTCCAGAGATGAGCCCGGAAACTGGCCTGCCTGGGTTTGTGTCCCACCCCGCACTCTACCTGAGCCCTAGGCATCCTTTACCCCTCTGCCTCAGTTTCCTCACCTGTCGAATAGGGTCGACAGCAGCACTCCACGAAAGGGAGTGAGGATGAAGAAGTTAATCCATGTGGAGGGCTTGGAGAGTACAGGACTCTAGATGTTTTAACTCTCATATCTTAGTCTTTACCTTGATCATATCCCTGAGGTGAAAAATGCAAATGAATTCAAAAAGCCCAGCCACCTTCCCCTGGGAGCTCTCCTGGCACCTACCAGCCGGGTCCGTGCTCCTTCATCTGCTCTGCACAGCTCAGAGCCAGAACCTCCGCGTGCCTGGCACGTGGGAAGTGCTCACCAAGCGGAGCCATGATTGCAGGGACGCAGGTGGAGGTGTGTGTGGCCGTCGCCCCTGGAGCCTGTGAGCTTCCTGAGGGCCAGGGTTGCTTATTCGTCACTGGGCCTTCGGGGTCTGGCACAAGGTGGCTTTCAGGAAGCTCTCAGTGAACGGGAGTAGAGTGAACTCAGTGACCTTGAGTACAGTGGCACTATGGCCAGTAACTGTGTGTTTTTCACTCAGTGACTTAGTGTGGGGCTTTATCAAAACACAGGCCTTGCCCTCTACCAGCTCCAGGACCCAGGGGAAGAAAGAAAGGGGACAGACGGGGAAACAGCAGAGACCGCACAGTGGGGTTGGGGACAGCTTCCCAGGGAAAGCAGCTCTGAATGGAAGCCACAGTGAGCAGAAGGGCAGGCAGCGGGCGTCGGGGTAGCGGATGTACTCCGGGCCTCCCAGGAGACACTCCGCACACGAGGGACCACAGCTGCCTCAGCCCTCGGGGACCACCAGCTAGCCCGATGTAACAATGCTTTGGCTCCTCGAATTAAGGACCAGGGTCTGCCGGGGACTTAGCACCATCTCAACGGTTCCTTTCACTGTGATCGACGACTCTGGCTGTCCCAGTAGTGCCAGAAGGGCTGTCACCACCCCGTCCCTTCCTTCCAGGAGCTGTGGTAGGCGCGCACACTTCTCCCTCTCTCCAACCTCCCAGCATACGGGGTTCGGGGCTCCATTTTCATCCCAAAGGGTTTCTAGCCTCTGATTCGCCCCACGGAGGTCACCATCCAACCTCTGCTCAGTCTCTTCCCTGCTTTTGGCTCAACTCCTGGCCTATCGCTGTTCCAACAGCCACTCCTCGGAGCCCTGATGCCTCATGAGTGGAAGAGGGGCCCTCGCCGACGCCTCGGGTGGGTCTCATAAATCGATCAGGCCCAGAGAGGCCCGGGTCTCGCCCCTAGGAAGCTTTCCGCATCCCTTTCCACCCTTGGTTCTCCTCCCTTCTGCCTGATGAATGACCATCTGCTTCTTGGCTCCAGGCTGGGACTGGCGTGAGGAGGACAGAGTGGCCCTTGCCCTCTGCCGCTGGCTCCAGGTGACAGGAGCGATACGTCTGCAGAAAGGCCTATTGAGTTCCACACCAGCCACACACCCCTCCCCAATTCCTGCAGCTTCCTGCTTCCTGAGCCAGCCATTCACTGGTCCATCTCAGCAGGAGACTGAATTCCGTGAGTTGTGTGGACCCGGGAGGGTGAGTCGGACTGGGAAGGTGGTTTGTGATTTCCCCTTAGAACGTGCGTGAGTACATGGGTGTGTGAGTGTGAGGTGGTGGCAAAAGGGGACAGAGCTGGACGCCCCTGTGAGAGCCACCTGTTCTCATGGGTGTCCATGGGAGTGGGCGTTTAGGGGTGGGTGTCTCCTGGTGACAGGGAAGAGGCAGGAGTGCGTAAAAGTGGCGGTCCAAGACTCCTTCGCAGGTCCTTGGGGGGCCCCGGAGGACCACCACATCGTGCAATGCCTCCCAGGGACCCTGTTCAATGCGGCCCAGAGCAGGGGACAATCGGGGTCCCGGCAGTGCTGCTAGTCGCCTCACCATGCCGCCTCTGAGTCTCTCCCCAGAGACTCCCACCTAAGCCTCTCTTCCGTCCCCCATACATTCTTCCACTTCCTGTGTCACCTCTGGCAGGAAGGAGAACCTCTTTATTCCCTCTTGAAGCCCTCTTGATGCTGTATCTGAAGGAGGGTGCAGGAGCACCTCCCCCTTCTCCCCCAAACCCCCACCCCAATGAGCAATTCAGGCACATTTACCTGCCAAACAGCTATTTGCATAAGACATTTGATATTAATATCATCAGTTTCTAGAGGAACCCCACAGCAATGTCCACCCTGCAAACCAGCTACAACCTTCAGTTTGCAGGCGGGCACCGATTCCCAGGTGTAGTGAAGAAGAAAAATGATTTAGATGCAGTTTTGCCACTTAGGAGCTTTGTGATCACAGGCGAGTTACTAAGAATCCCTGAGTCTATTTCCTCGTCTGTAAAACGGGGAAAACCAAACGGTGTTTATCTGGTCCACCACTGTATGCCCGGTGCCTGACAAACAGTGAATGCTCAAAAAATATTGGCTGAATGGATGAATAAATGAATACAGAAGGATTGTAACTGGGATTAAATGAGACGAGAGAAGTAAAGCATTTATCACAGTGATGTCACATATTAAGCATTCTGTATAAGGGACTTATTGTTAGCTATTATCCAGGAGCAAAATCTTATTCAGTCACACTTGTTCCCAGAGCTAATATAAAATCAGGTAATTAAAGCTAAATAGTGACTCGTCCTAAGGAATCTAAGCAGTAGCCCCTGGAGTCCAAAGGGTGATATTGATTTTAACGAGTTTCGATTGAGCAGGTCTTTGTGCCCAGAATGGGTGAGATTCTGTTTGCGATACAGAAGAATTAAGTCCAGCTACCCCCTAAAGAGTTACTTTCCAATTGGAGAGGCAAGATCAACATTCATTAGCATAGATGCCTTCCAGCTTGAGCCAAAGACTCAGACTGTATTCTCAAGGCCAGTACGAAACTGTCATTTCTTTCTTCAACAAATATTCATGGCTCACTTGCTGTGCAGCGCAGGCCCCTAGCTAGGCACTGGGGACACGGAGACATATATGATGAATTAGAGACGAAGATCTCAAAAAAAAAAAAAAAAAAAAATGGGTCAGGACAATATATACTGAAACAGAGCACTGAACACAGAGGCTCATTCTCAGTACTTCCGGGGAAGGGGTTAGGAAGAACGCTTTCTCTTCCCAGGCCAAACCTCTTGCCTGGGGCCCCAAAGCCCCAGCCTGACCTCACCCTGGCTGGAGGCTGGAGAACCAGGCTGTCCATCCAGGCACCTCCCACCTGGCCCTTCCCCCAAGGTTCCCTGGGTGGGCGCGCGCGCTGTGTCCTATAAGAATCCTGGAGTATCAGCGCTGGAAGGGGACTCAGAAATCAGCTGGACGCTGGTGGAGCCCCATAGAAGCTCCCATGAGGCAGTGACAAAGCCAAGGAAGGTCCTATGTATCTGGATGCCGCAGACAGTGCTGAAGTTTCTAAGGCACTAGGATGCTGGAGGATCCAGAATGTCCCAGAGCACCCCATCCCTACCACTTCACTTGGGAGCCTAAGATATCGGAGGGCACCTGTCAGACGTGGCAGATGAATGGGAAGTGGTGGACGGACGCCCTCTCCCAGCACCAGTGGGCCTGAGACAGGCACAGGGCACAAATGAGCAGTGAGGGAGAGGCCAGTCCCAGAGCGGTCCCAGGTCTCTGGGTATTTAAGAGGTGGGGCATCTTGTACTTCGAGTTAAGAGAATGTAGGGTGCAGGGATTAAAGAGGTGGAGGAAAGAGCAGACAAGGGGCGGGCAACTTCATAAAACACCTGTTCTCAGTAGCAACTGCCACGCCCTGAGCAATTTGGTGGGAAAAGGTGAGTGTGGTGGGGAGATGAGGTGTGGCTAAGATAGGCCCCTAACACCACGCTCACAGCTCCTGGGCAGGACCCTGGACCTAGCATGGCACTGCTGTTCAGGGACAAGTTGACTGTGCTCCTACCCCTGCTCCCCACCGCTTTGCAGTCACAGCGTTGGTGGGTGTGCCTGTCTGTGCTCGCTCCCTGCACACTTGTGTGAAAGCTGCTGCAGACGGGTCGTGTGTTATCCGTGGCCAGTGGCCCAGAGCACTGGGGCCAGGAGATCCTTAAGATTCAAGTCTGAAGTTTGCCAGCCACTTTCCAGTGTTGTGCCCCTGGCCAAGTTTAAGGTCCCTGATCCTTAATTTTCTCATCTACAAAGCGGGGTTAACATCTCAAGGTTGTTGTGAGGCATAAATTAAATGCATTGGTGTCAAGCATCTAATACAATGCCTGGCATATACTAGCGCTCAGCAAATCATACGACGATTACCTTCTATTCTCCCCCGTCCGTTTTCAACCCA
Source organism: Pteropus alecto (assembly GCF_000325575.1). Lineage (NCBI taxonomy): Eukaryota > Metazoa > Chordata > Mammalia > Chiroptera > Pteropodidae > Pteropus > Pteropus alecto. The sequence goes on from NW_006442103.1 coordinate 11,693,049, forward strand.
CTCTAGAAAAGAGCATAGTACTTTGCTCATAGTCGATGCTCAATAAATATTTTTAAAGATACACATTTATATATATATACAGACATATGGATCCATAATATACATATATGTAAACTTGCATACACACAGATCAGCATAGGCTGCAAGAGCTCAGAAACAGACCCCGAAGGCAGAAAGAATTCGTTCACCCAATGTGCTTTATGGTAGAGTTGGGCTGCCAGGGACGGAGGAGGGACCCTTTCTCTTGGGCACCAGTCTGTGCCATACGCTCGGCCTGACTCACTGTCCCTGAGATCCTGGTGACCATCAGCCCAGGGGGAAGCGCCGGTTCCAGCACTTAGCTGTTTTACATGGTCTTCCTTGGTGCCTACTTACTACCAGCAAGTAAGAGTTAGGGCAGAATGGGTGGAGCAGGGGGCAGGTGGGTGGGGGAGGGTTAGGCAACAGGAGTGTAGTGGGGGAGGGGAGATGTTCCAAATGTCCCAGCTTACGAGACGCCAAGCCATTTGGGGACGGCACCCACTCAGCCACCCTGGGGCGGCTGTGGTTCAGGTCTCTGGGGGCCGCTTCTCTGGGGCGCTTCTCTCAGGATCAGAGAGAAAGCTCCAGGGGAGAAGCCACTGATTTCTGATCTGTCTTTTAACTTACTCGTTAAGAAGTGGAGTCATTTGCGTCTACTGCTGTATTCAAGCAAAATTTCGACAATGACAATGAACTTGACACCAAAGGCCTCACTTGGCATGGCTCGATATCCCCAACAAGGATTGGCTGGGGAGGGGCTGCAAGGCTTCAGCTAGGTGGGTCCCCCACCTCTAGCCACAGTCCCCCATCTCCGTGTCTATCCTTCAGTCTCCTGTTCTTTTTGACACTTAAATGTTTATTTATTTCATAATGTTTAGTACAACTTCAGCTTTTCTTGAGCATTGAGGTAACACTGATTAACAATGTTATATAAGTTCCAGGCGTACAACATTATAGTTCGATCTCTGTACACACTGTAGCGTGCTCACCGCCCGAAGCCTGGACTGTGTTCCTCGGGAGGCCAGAGCTTCTGCCTCCCTGGCTTCTAGCTCCCTACAATGCCTGGGGCTGAGGGAGCTCAGCACTGGGCACTGGATGGACCACGGCCGGGGTAGCAGCAGCCAGAGACACGCATTACCTAGTGAAGTCAGGCAACTGGACACTTCGGGGGCCTCACGCTCCCCGGGTGTGCAGCATCCCTTTCATGTGTCTGTGGAAGACTTTGGGGGGAAGGAGGAGCAGGCTCAGAGCAACCTCCAGGCTCTCAGACCATTAACCTGGACTTCCAGAGACCCAAGTCCCTCCTGTGCCCCCTCCCTAACATGGAGTCCCTCTGAAGGGTCTTCTCTAGGGCCCTGGGGCAAACACTCAGACGCCCCTGGGCTCTGCCTCTGCCCTGGGTGACAGACTCAGGAACCAAACTGACTGCTCAACAATGCAGAGTCCTGTTCTCTGACCCCCCGTTCCGACACCTGCCCTGGCCAGCTCCGCCACCGCTGCGCAGGAGGTCTAGGGATGGCACCGGCGGGGCAGAGGGCGGAGGGGTTGCTGAGGGGCAGTTTCCCTGGTTGCTATAAGTCAGCTTTGTTTTGTTGTTCTCCCTTTTGCTTTCCTGTTTACCGATTTTTTTTAACCCTCTCTCAATGGGCAAAACACAGCCCCACGCAGAGTGTGCCTAATTGAGAGATGTTAAACCTCCCGTGCTGGGCTGGAAGTCAGCCTCTTCCGAAGCCGTCCACCGAGATGTACCAGTACAGAAGCTAAATATAGAAAGGGCTCCCTCCTCCCCCAGCCTCGTCCTCTGTGGGCACGGGCACGGGCGAGATCGATGCTGTGCTTGGCGGCAGGCTGCCTGACAGCTGCCCCTGCTTAGAGACCCTTATCTGCACCTGCCGCCCATTGGCTCTGACAGAGTCCCGACGTTCTGGGGACAGGAAGTCACCATGGTGACCTTGCATAGGGAGTGGAAAGGAGGCAGGGGCTTGGCTATGGGGAGGCAGGACACACACTCAGCCCACCCTCGTGGGCTTGCCCTTCTGCCCTGGCCACTCCAGGCTGGCAGCTTTGTGTCCAGGCCACCTGCGGAGCGGGCAGCCCTGTGGGCGATGGAGGGGGAGGCAGGCTGTGTTATTCATGCCGGAAGTCCACGGTCTTCTCAGGGGCCTCTTCCCTGTGCCTCCCCAGAACGCCGAGAATGGATGAATCAGTCCCAGCTCATCAGAGCCTTTCATGCTCAACCAGCCCAAGTGACAGATTTAGAAACTGCGTGGTCTTGTTCTTTCAGTGGATCTCTGAGGCACACTCCAGAACAGGCCCAGGTCTTCATTATCTCCATCCACACCCTTTGATTAAGCAACTGTGACCTCATGGCACTGGGTGCTATACACAAAGAGGCATGGAGCAGGATATACCAGTGTAGAAACGTGTCCCCAGAACACTCAGGCCACGAGAAAAGAGCTCAGTGACACCATCGGTGCCAACATCTCAGTCGAACGTCACAACCGTGTGAGGAATTGCCATAATTCTACTTCGATATGAGAATTGAGGGGTTCAGTGCCTTTCACAAGGACCCCCAGTGACAGAATGGACACATTCAGGTTTGCTAGCTGGGTAAGGACACCCGGAGTTTTCCAAACTCTGGACTGTGAACCCGCGGCATCAGAGACACCTGGGGGATTCTTAAATACAGACTCCTGGGCCTCACCCTGACCTGGAAATTCTGCGTCCGGAGGGAGAGCGGGTGTTTACCAGTCCCTAGGTGACTGTGGTGTGCAGGAAAACGACAATGCTTCAAGAACCCAGGTGAGCATACAGTCCAATGGTTCCCACCCCCAGAGGCCATCAGAATCCCAGGTCAGTTTACAGAGACAGTCATGTCTAGGCCCTTAAATTAAAGCAGAACCCGTCGTGGTGGGGCCTGGGTGTCGCAGACTCCAGAAGGTTCTGCGAGCGATTCCAGCGAGTAGCCAGAATGGAGGGTCACTACTCAAAGCCCTTCGTCTTGCACATGAGGACCTTACAACTCTGGGAAGGGGAGCGAGCTGTCAGCCGTCACGCAGCTAGCTCGGTAGAGAACCAGGTGTCCTGACTCTCATTTCAAAGCTCTCTCCACATCCAAGCTCTGTGTTCTTGGGCCTGTGAGCCCAGCACAGTCACGGGAGACCCATCCTGGAATGCGTGGTACATGGAGAGGCTGCTGATTTTCCTCCCCTAGAGTCTTAAGTTTGAAGACAAAGAGCTTTCAGGCTGGGACAGTAGAGGCAGACGATGGAGCTAAGACCCTGCTCTGAGGTGCATGTGGGGGCACGGAGAGCCCACCACGTCAGCTCCTCTGACCCTCAGCCTCCGTGGTGAGCATCTGTGATTACGAACACTCCTGGACATTTGTGCTGCCTGCCCTGCCTGTGACACAGCGCAGCCTGACTTAGCAAACATCCTGCCCGTGCTGTAAGGCTCATTTAAAGAGCCACCTTGTCCAGATCACTCTAGGAGAAGCTTCATCCTCTCTGATCTTATGTGATTCAGTGTGAGCCTCAGTATTTTGCAATTGGTCATTTACTTGTGGCTCAGGACGCTAGGCATATCACTGTATTATTTAAAAAACAAACAATCATAACTCTTTCCTGACTTATCAAACCAAACCAGTGACTTGATTTTTGAAAGCTGCCCTAGACTTGGCCTGGTTCTCTTAGGACACTGCTTTTTGGCACCTTTATATGATTCAGTGTGAGTCTCAGTATTTTGCAGTTGGTCATTTACTTGTGGCTCAGGATGCTTGGCATATCACTGTATTATTTAAAAAACAAACAATCATAACTCTTTCCTGACTTATCAAACCAAACCAGTGACTTGATTTTTGAAAGCTGCCCTAGACTTGGCCTGGTTCTCTTAGGACACTGCTTTTTGGCACCTGGTTTCTCTGCCCCATCTTGGGCTCAGAGACATCCCCTCAGTCCTGGCTGTTGGAGTTGGGGGTGTTGCTCCCACCGTATTCCAGATCCACCTGTGTGCTGGCATCCACTCCTCAATCCAGTCTGACCGAGGTCATCAAGATGGATCCAAAGGGAACCAGAGAATCAGCCGCCCACTTAAAGCTTCCCATGCTTCTCCAGCTGTCCCAGATCCCAACGGCCCTGAGACTTTCGTTGT
>NW_006442103.1:11697253-11701339 GCF_000325575.1 Pteropus alecto
AAACCCTCTCCCCACCTCTGGCTAACATCCCCTCCTTCAGGATCGGTTCAGAATTCACTCTATGGAACCTCATTCCCTCCCTGCTCCCCACCTCCCCCCGCTGGGGTCCCGCTGCCTTGTGTTCAGCCATCTATCATGGTATCCGCCACGTTTCATAGGGCACAAGTGCTCGATAAAGACTGATGAAGTGAACTGCTCTCCACGTAGGAACAGACTTGTCACTGGTGTGTTGGCCTCAGACCCAGAAGACAACATGCGCTTTACACCTGTGCAAAATAACTAAAGGAAAAGGGCCTCGGTCCCATGCACCGTGGTTCTCCTGATTGTTGGACTTGAAGAAAACCATCGTGGATCCTATGGTAGGAAGCCTCTAGGATGACTTCCCATGACTCCTGCCTCCTGGTCGTCACACCTTGTGTACTGCCTTCGCATGTAGGCTAGACTGACTTGCTTCTAATAGGATACGGCAGAAGTGACAGGATCTCACTTCCAAGATTATAAAAAGAATCTGGTGTCCATCTTGGGCTCCTAGATCAATTGCCCTGGGGTGAACCAGCTGCCATGTCAAGAGGCAGGCCACACGGTGAGGGACTGAGATGGGCCGACAACCCCGTGAGTGAAGCCCTTCAGATGAATGCGGCGCTGGCTGACCTGTTAACTGTCACTGCACGAGAGTCCCCGAGCCAGAGGCACCCAACTAGGCCACACCGGATTCCTGACCCTCGGAATATGTGAGGTAATAAACGTCTGTTGTTTTAAGTAGCTAAGTGTTGGGGTGCTTTGCTACATGGCAACAGATACTAATAGATGCCCTCTGTACCCCTCCTTTGTGCACATACGCGGAGGGCAAGGCAAAGGTGAGCAGCAGCTCATGGCGCTCAGGACAGGCAGGTGGACTGGGAGGGAAACCGCAGACCCGGAGCCCCGAGGAGGACAAGCAGGTGCGGGCCTACTCTTTCAAAGCCTGCTCGCACCCCAGTGTTCCTACCCACCTTCCTGACCACGCGTGTGCTCACCGGATGCTGCTTCTGTGCTCTCTCCAGCACTCACTGCCTGTCTTAGTGTGCCACTGTCTCTCCACTTAAAATTCATCCGTGCAACATGTATTTGCTGAATACGTCCAGTGGACCCAGCGCCATTCACGGTGCAGGGGGCTCTGCAGTGGGAAATGCAGCCGCCGCTGTCTTCCCCCTGCATTGTTCTTTCCCCCGCAGCTACCCTGAAAGCACTCTGAGGAAGGACACTGCCTCTGCACCTTCGGGCTCTCCGCAGCACGCAGCACAGTGTGCGCTCTGCATTTCATGACCGAGGAGGCGAAAATGTGAACAACTGCCCGTTAGAGGCATGTTAAAGGTATATGTTTGTATAGGATGGGACTGAAGAAAGGGCGGCCGAGCATTTTAAGATCCTCGCTACTCCCTTCTCCCCTTAGAGTAACAGATCGCGATTTGACAGACATTTATTTAGCACCTATCGTATGCCTGAGATTTGACAGACATTTATTTAGCACCTATTGTATGCCTGAAGAGCAGCAGCGAGGCACTCTCTCACGCGCTACCTCATTTCATCCTCACAGATATTTACTCGTGAGGGAAATATAATTTCCATTTTACTGGTGAGTAAATCAAGGCTCAGAAAGGTAAAATAACTTGCTCAAGTTGCACAGCAAACATCCCATCTGCTGCTTGTGGAGTGTTCCGGGTTAGCTCATCTCATCCTCCTCCAGCCCAGACTGAGGCGAATACATATGAGGCAACTTGCCCAGGTTTACACTTGTGAGCTGGTGAGAGCCAGAGCCGGAAGTTGAACCCGGGAGTCCGAGGCTAGAACTCGTCACCACGCTCATGGTCTCAGCAGAACTGAAGCTCGAAGGGCGGTCGCCCAGCTCTGCGCCCAGTGCTCTCACGCCCAGCCGGGGCAGCTCGCTCCTGCCTCCTGCCCAGGCCCCCGACATCACCCTCCTTCAGCTCGCTCCATGTTCCAGTGACTTTCCAATCTGGCACTGATTCGCGACTCTTGAGTTTTTCTTTGACTGAATTCGACAATTTTTGTCTCAAAACTAAAGAAATCAGGGCTCTTCTCCTAGGCTATATGGAAAGGCCACCCACTGCCTCCCCCAGCTTTCTGGGGGTTGCGTGTGAAGAAAAGGTGAGGAAGGAAGGAGGATGAGAAAGGAATCAAACAAAACAAAACAAAACAAAACGAAACAAAACAAAACACCCAGAGCAACAAGGAGTTTCTTATCTCTGAGGTGAAGTTTTGATTCAAAATGAGTCTCAAGCCTCAGTCCTGTGCCTTTTTTGGTCAGACCGTTTCAGTAGGAGAATAATGTGCCCTGGCAAGTAATAATGTTTCCATAGGCATCGGGTGGGGACTTAAAATGCAGAACACAGGCTCCTCGATTCTGAATTAACTTCCTTTCTTCCTGGGCACAAGTAGGGCTATGTGTCTCTCATCTTCTCTCCAGCCCCGCATGCTTATTCATGCAAGTCAACATTCCTGCCCCACAATAGGTGTGATTGCTTCCCATTATGTTGTCATGGCAACACCCATTGCCATCCGGGGGGTGGGGAGGTGGCAGTGGAAACAAATGAGCGGCCAATCAGGCTTTCCAGGAAAGTCTTATAATGACACGCTGCTCGTGGCCAAGTGCCCGAGCCGCGAAGAGTGAAGGTTAGCGGACGAGGACTCTACTGCCATTAATGCAGCACGGCGACGGTCTCCTTCTGTATCGACCGAGGTACACTGAGTCCACGTTCACGTGTATTTGCTCATTGACGGATTATTAATCGGCGTGAGAAAAGGAGCTACACCGAGTGAACAGTAATGAGAAAAGCAAAAGGGCCTTCGATGTTGTAACTGCCATTCCTGTGAAGATAGATGGGGGCTAATTCTTTTCCGTGCCAAGTTTTGTGGAAGATTACAGAACCTTAGTGTCGCCATGGTCACTGCCAGCCTCCTCGCTCAAATCCAGAAAGAAATGGAAAAGTCCTATTGTCGAGACCTCCAAAGACAGGAGTGAATGAAGCCGTGGCTCTGGTAACAGGTGTCCGTGCTTTGAAGGATGGAACGGTCAGCTGCGTGGCCTCTCTGCTACAAACATCTCTCACCTGATGAGATGGGGATCAGAATACTACATCTCTCAGTGGGTTGCTGTGAGGATTAAAGGATTAATGCACAGGCTAGGCACCTGCCTCATGGTAACTACTCAATAGACGTTAGCCATTACTATTACAAGTACTCCCAGATGCTCAGTGCTGTCTGCGATTGTGCCACTGTCCCCGTCTCTCTGCCTTGGGTTCTATGTTCTGGACAACAAACACAGCAGAAATGAATTTTCAGAGGCCCGCGAGCCACAGCCATAGCCTTTCACTGTAAGACTCCCAGACCCTCTCTGTCCTCCTAGGTGGGAGAAAGCCAGGGAAAGGAGGTTGACAGCTGGATGGTCCTCTTTAGAACGGTTGTTGACTTCATACCACCATCGAATGAGGAGTTCCTTTAGCTCCACCTGGGGAAGGTCCATGGTATGGAATGGGCCTTGCCTTAAAGGTGAGAAATAGCATCATCCGTGGGTGCCTCTGCCTGCATCTGTGGGAAATCTCACAAGGCTCAGATCAAGAAGTCTCCGGCTCACACTTCTGTCCCAAGGCCCAGTACCTGACAGTGGATCCCTAGGGCTTTCTGATCAAGACTGGGGAAGACAGTCTGCCAGTGGAGGCAGCGGAGGTCGACTAGAGCAATTAATCCTAAAGGTTACTGAAGCCCGTCCTGCTGGGGAGCAGGAATCCAATTACCCATAGTGACAGCAGCTCAGTCCCCAGGGAGACACTCGTCTGCAGGGCACCCGACAACCTGTCTGCCGGAAACCTTCCTGATAAGCAGTCCCCCACTCTCTCGACTTCCATCATACGCCCCAGCTGGGCACAGACCTCAGCTGACCAGGATGTCACCCAGGCCACAATGCTCAGGTTGCAGAGCAAAGGAGTGAATTCTGGGATGCCGAACCAGGACCAGAGAAGACTCATTTTCTCTATAGAAACAAAGACCAGAAGAAATGGTCATTTTTCCGGGTTGAGCCAGACCTTG
>NW_006442103.1:11701378-11725750 GCF_000325575.1 Pteropus alecto
GAGAGGGAGCGAGAGAATCCAAATGAGTTTATTTGGGCATGAAATAAATATGCAAAGTTATACAGATATGGAAATGGGCATATAATTTTCAATCAATTGCTCTGCCATCATCTGAAATAGACTTGAAGTTCTGAATAAGGGGACCCCTGAGAGACAATTCTGACTCCCTTTCCTCCGCCATCCCCCAAAATGTAGGGAACAGGGAGGTTAGAGGTTGGTGTGCTACACCATTTAAGACCTTTATTCTCTTGAATGACTCAGCCCAAGATGGGCTCCTACTTGCCCAGGAATTCCATTCTGGACAAAGTGAAAAAGAGGCCAAATCTTTTGCATGGCCGCCACTGGGGAAAGGAATTTGACTTTTGTAATGCAAATTGGCTTCCTGGCTTGCAAGTGCATGATTAAAATGATATGTTTCAATGCGGGAGCCAGACAGCAGATTTGGTATTAGCGAGCAGCAGCTGCTGCTTCCACGTAGGAGACTATGCAGGGTGTGTGCAGGAGTAGGTGAGGGAGTATTCGTGGGGCTTAGACACCGTGGGACTTGATAATCAGCATGGACCAGTGGGATCATATAAACACAACCTATTATAAGAAAGGCTGAGTACCGTCTCTCTCCTTCCTGGGAAAAGCCAATCAATTATTCATTCACTTATTCAACAACATTTACTGAGTACCAACTGTGTGCTAGGTGCTGTACTAAGTGCCTAGCATACAGCAGTGAACAAGGTTGGACAAAAGGCAAGGTCGCTGATGTCAAGGAGCTGATAATTTAGTGGAGACTGTTGACCTGGACTCAAATCTGGACTCTACCACTTAAGAAAATGTTATCTTGGGCAACTTGTTTAATCTCTCTGTGCCTCAGTTTCCTTATTTTTAAAACAAGCATAATGCAAGTATGTATTGCCACTCTGCTTACAGCTGTGATAGACTGGCAGGGACTGGATTTATCCTCCTATCTTAAAAAACTAAAAAATCATGTAAAATATATGAAGCAAATGATTCCAGACATTGGAAAAATGCAATATAGGACTGTGATCCCTAAGAGAAAGAAATCACGTAAGGGAGGGCTCTACAATTTCCCCACCTTACTGTCCTGGCCCAATTTCCAGGCTGAAGCACAGGAAGGGGACCCAGGGGCCAGTCTCTTAGACTTCAAGGAGACAGAAGCAGCCAGAATGTTCAGAGCAGAATATCAGAAAGACCTCTGGATATATGAAAGGGGTCTCAGCCAATCTTTGGCTAAATACTGATTTACATATACAAGAAATGAAACTCCATGAGGCTGGGGAAAGAACTACCACAAAGAATCAGGCCAATTGCCAGAGCTTAATTTGGGCTGTGAAGAGCTTGTGTTTCCATGAGTCAGAGCAAATGGACCTTATAATAAAAGCACATTGCATCAGGTACAATCCCCAGAAAGGTACAACCTTAGTAGTGGAGCCAAAAGGCAGCACCAGACTTACCCTATGAAAGCTTAAAAACTAGCCTTGAAAAAATCAAATTGATCCCAAATAACTATATGCTAGAATAAAGTCCAATACTCTTTAAGAAAAAAAAAAATAGCATCCAACAAAGTAAAATCCACAATGTCTGGCATCTACTAACGATAAAAACAAAATAATAAGGCCACCAAAAAGCAGAGAAAATGACTACTAATAAGGAGAAAAATTAATCAATAGAAATGACTCAAATGACAGAGATGATGAAATTAGCATTCAAGAATATTAAAACTACTGTAACAAATATACTATACATGTTCAGAAATGTGGAAGAAAATATGAACATGATGAGGTAGAAATGGATGAAATAAACATGACCCAAATGAAACTTCTAGAAATGAAAAAAAACACAATAACCAAAATGAAATATATAATGATATTAATAGCCAACCAGGTATAAAAAGAAAAGGTCTGTGAATTTGAAAATATAACAATAGAAAATATCCAAAATAAAGCAAAGAGAGAAAAAAAGACTGAAAAAAGTTAACATCAATGACCTATAGGACAATATCAAGTGATCTAACGTATGTGTAATTGAAGTCTCCCCAAAAAGAAAGGGAGAACAGAAAAAAGATATTTGAAGACATGGTCAAAAGTTTTTGAAATTTGGTGACATCTATAAATTATTGCTCCAAAAGGCTCCTTAAACTTTCACCAGAGTGAACATTAAAAACAACAACAAAACTGACACCGAAGTTCATCATAACCAGATTGCAATCAATAGAAAACCTTAAAAGCAGCCAGTAGGAAAAGGACATTACATACAGAGGAGCAAAAGCAAGGTGGCAGACTCTCATCATAAAGTATGCAAACCAGAAGACATGACAGCCTTGAGCACTGAAAGGAAAAACTGCCAACCCAGAATTCTATATCCAGCAAAAGTATCTTTTAGAAATGAAAGCGGAATACTTTTTCATATTAAGCCTGAGATAATGCATTGCCAGCAGTCTTGCCTATGAAGAAATGTTAAAAAAAGTTCTCTAGGATAAAATAAAATTATACTAGTTGGAAATCTGGATCTGCACAGAGAAATGAAAAACACTAAGAAGAGTAGATAGGTTTGTAAATGGAAATATACTTTTACTCATTTTTGAAATCTCATACAATGTTGACTTTAGAACGAAAAATTTTCGCTATATTTTGAGATTTATAAAATGTATAAGTAAAATATATGACAACTATATCACAAAGGACAAGTCAGAAAATAGAATACACGGTTATAAGATTCTTTACACTCTACATGAAAAAGTATATTATTTTCAGGTAGGTTTTGATGTTAAAATAAAAAGATATATTTATATTTACAATAAAATATATTATAAACCATGACTTAATCACTAAAAAATAAAACAAAAAATATGGATAATAAGCTAGCAATGGAGATGAAATAAAATAATAAAAATGCTCAGTCAATACATAACAAGGCAGAGGAAGAAGAAAACAGTTATAAACTACAGATGGGACAATTAGAAAATAAATAGCAAGAAAGTAGACTTAAACTCAACTATATTAATAATTACATTAAACATAAATGGTCTAAACACTTAAACTAAAAAGTATTGTCATATTTGATTTAAAAAATCAATAACCTAACTGTACACTGTCTATAAGAAATACACGTTAAATATGAAGACATGGGTAGGTTAACAGAAATAAGATGGAAAAAGACTGACCGAGCAAAAACTGACCAAAACAGAACTGGGGCGACTATATCAGACAAAGTAGTCTCTAGAACAAAGGCTATTACCAGGGATAAATATGTGGGGCAGCAGGCACACAGATACTCTGCACGCATTATAAGTGTCGGGGTGCTGGTAAGTCCAAGTGCTTGTGGGGCACAGAAGAATTCTGGGAAGAGCAGAAGGAACCTGTTACTGATATCAGCAGAGTGGTGGTAGAAAGAGTAGCTTTAATATGAAACTGTGGGGCCGAATGGGGCCCAGACAAAAAAACAAAAACAAAAACAAAACAAAACACAAAGTAAATTCTCCTTGTTGCCAGAATGAACTAAAAGAAAGTAAGCATCCAGGCTGGAGGCAGCAAATGACGAACCAGGAAGCACAATGAGAGACGATGGAACAGGATCATCAGAGCCATGAGATTACTTCTCTGTGCACAGGTTACACCCTCAAGAGTGTGCCACCTAACATTAGAGTGATGTCTGCACTTTCAGTGGCCATGTGTGTGGAAGGCACTGTAGGGGAGAGGCAGCTGAGACGCGGGGGAGAGGGAAGCTGTCCTGGGATGGTGGGAGAGACGATAACTCAGTCGTGAGCACCTAGTGATGAGCTGCACTAGCGTGGAGCCTGAGCTCAGGGAACCATTTGGCCACAAGGTCCCATTCATTCATTAATCCATTCAGCAAAAACTTCTTGGGCACCTACTATGTGCCAGATGCTGTTCTAGATGCAGGGGATGTAGCAGTGAACGAGATATCCCTTGTCTTCAATATGTTTATAGTCTAGATGGTGGAGACAGATAGTAAACAAGAATAAATAATAAGATAAATACAGGTAATGATAGGTGCTATGAATGAAGTAAAAGGGTAATGGGCACGTGGCTGAGCGATGTGGCAACTTTAGATACGGTTGGTGCTCAGGGAAGGGCTCTCTGAGGACGTGACATTTGCCTGACACTGAAATGATGAGAAGAGGAAGTCTGTGAAGATCTGAGGGAAGCCGGAGCAACAGCCAGTGCAAAGGTCCTGAGGTAGGCATGAGGTTGACACGTGCACAGACTGGAAAGAAGGTCACAGGGCTAAAGCCTGAGGACAGGGGCCGTGGTGTGAGTGGGTTAGGAGTGGAGGCAGGGGTCTCATCAGACAAGGTTGGAAGACCAGCGTAAAGGGTTCAAATTTTATTCTAAGTGCCTCACTTTGTTCCTTACCAAAGTGGCCCTAATCCTGATTGGACGCTGTCCCTGAAGCAGACTGGGCACATTTACACACTAACGAATATAAGATGTCACAACTTAAAGTTCTTCTAGTCAAACCCCTGCAGGAGTCCCTCAACCGCAGTCTTACCAAAGGATTAACCCAGCTGAAACTGGCCCCCTCTCCCTCCCAAGAGGGCATCTTGGACCAGGAGTTGATTTGAAACAAGTGCCACCCTTTTCTCTGCCTTCTAGGCAGCGTCTGAATGAATGACACTGTCCTCGAAGGAGCCAACCCGGATGGAGGAAGATGGGGAATATTCCGAGGCTCCAGTCAGGAGCTCAGGTCGCCGCCGTATCATCCCTTCTCCTCTACTTCCTGCTTCTCCTTGGGAACAGGAGCAAAGGACAGCTTTGCCCCGGGGCCGCTGGACAAATGCTCGGCCTGATGCCATGGGGAGCACGAGGGAGGGGGGAGGACCCCACCCGGCCCCTCCAGCTGGTAGCTGAAATTGAGGCCTCCACTCCCTGCCGATGTTCCATCTGGGAAAGGTCACCCGGACCCTGGACTCACAACCAATGGGGCAGAAACAAGCCCCGTGGGAGAGCAGGGCTGTGCAGCTGCGTGGGCACATCTGCACGTGAGTCCGGACGCACGGGAGGACAGGTCGTCTCCCACAGCCCGGCCTCACACATTCCTTCAGCATCTCTGGGAAGTAATCACACTCCCCACACTGAAGAAACACAGTCAACAGATTCTGGTTTCCTAGATACGCCAGTGGCTTCTAAAAATAGCCAGGCAATGACAAAGCAAATTGGCATATGGACTGCAAATAATTCCAGGACCAGCTTGCTTGGCCGTGCTTGTGCCTCCCTGTGCTGGGTGCTTCTTCCTCTTCCCTCTCCTGTTCCTGAAACTGTCTCTTATTGCTGAACACCCCAGCCCAGGTGTGAGCTGGAGGGGCAGCTGGAGCCCCCAGCGTGGGCCCTGCTCAGGGCTGGTGGCTCTGGCTGGGAGGGAGCTACCCCAAGCCCTCGGCCACTCTGCACCTGTCGGCACCCGGTAGCTCTGTGTGTGCGCCATCCCAAGCAACAGGCCTCGGCCCTTCTTGTGACCATGCGAGGCTGCCCTGGCGTTCCCATCCTCGGGGCTCCTCTCCTGGGGGGGCAGGTCACTAAGATATCTTTTACTTTGACTCAATCCCTCTCCTGGCCCCAGGAGGGAGATTTTATACAGTATCCTGTTTATCTAAACTCCTTTGCTTCCCAAACTCTGCATATTGGGGATGCTGACTCCATGCCAGGCCCTGTGCTGGCACACCCAGCAGTGGGACTCCGGGAGGCGAAAGACAGCGTCCGTGCCCCGAAGAGCAAGGAAAAGTACCATGAGCCTCCCACTCTGCCACTCTGCTGAGTGCTCTTCACAAGTTGTCTAGTCTATTTCTCATTCAACCTCTATAACGACCCCGCGAGATCGGGATGGGGTCAGGATTCTCATCTCTCATCATTTTTACTCTTATTCTTAACTCTGCAACGCAACTGAGAAAGCAGCTCAAATAGGTTGAGTAACTTGCCAAAGGCTAAAGCTGGAAAAAGTTTGGCTGGAATTTCGTCTACAGCCCTGGTGGCATAAAGGCCTTCGAATCTGCCCTGAGCCCACAGCACCTCCTCGAGGAGCTCAGGTCAGGGCCAGACTGTCAACAGACCCCTTCTCAGAGGGTCTGAGAGACTGACGAAAGGGCCACAGGCAGAGTCGGGGCAGGATCAGTGGCATCGGCAAGGGAAGCCAGGCACTCTGGGCCTAGCAATGACCGGAGGCTGTCACTGACCCCAGGCCGAAGCGGCAGCACATGGAGAGCCAAGGCTGCCTGGCGGGTGTGCTAATCACAAGTGGCGCCCAGAGCAGTGAGGAAGTGGGGAGGCGATACTCGGTCTTCTCGCCCTAGCTCTCCTGCTGGTCACTCAGCCAGATGCCAGGTGGCAGGGGAGCCCTGGGGAGGAACCCAGGCCCCAGAGCAGATCGAGAAGGCTGGAACTGGATCTACGAGGAGCAAACAGAATGACTTGTACATGACAGAGCAGCTCAGGCCCAAATCACCCTTGATGCTCAGAACTCATTAAGCCAGAGTCAAGATAAGGCAGAGAAACTAAGGGCTGTGTGGATTAAAGGAGAGGAAGGAAGAGAAGGATTAGAAGGTGAGCTGGGAAGCGTGAACTCTGGTCGGGGTCTCTTTGGACAAAATGCTCAATTTCGCATATTAATTCAAATTTTAATATAATTAAAAAAAAATCATTTGACTGCAAAAAAACTACCTTTCACTCTACAGTCTATGCCTGGATCAGATTTGTTTGCTTCTCTCTATTCCTCGGGCCGCGCGCAGGATGTGTCACTTAGAGGTATTCGTCGTTTGTGGAGTGATTGACAATTCTTCTTCCACGTCTTCCCTTCTCACTTGGTTCTCTCCTCAGGGAGAGGACACAACGGCTACTCAAGGGAAGCCCAACAAAACACACACACACCCACGCACACACGCGCACGCGCGCACACACGCACACACACCCTAGTCAGTGACAAAGGGAACGGTCAGAGGATCTTAATACTTTAAGAGTTCTCGTCCATTGGTTGGTCACGGCATCCGGGACGTTACGTGTATTGTCTCGGGACTCTCCCAACCACACCATGGGACAGGCCATGTTGTCATTCTCATCTGACAGGCGAGGAAACTCAATCTAGGAGAGCGTGCCGGGCCTGCTCCTCCCGGCCCTCACACTCCTCACAGGTCACCTCTCCCGGGTTCCGTACCAAGTGGCTTCCGGTTGGATTCAGTCAGTGGGAGGCCCTGGCAGAAGATGGGAGCGGGGAGGACGAGAGAAGCCAGGCATTTCTCTCTTCCTTCTCTGCTGAGTGTGGTTTCCCGCCGGACAGCCACCACAGCTCCCCTTCTGCCGAGCGATGCCAAGGGGAGGGCTCCCCTCGGAGCGCTGGCTTCCGGCTCAGCTCTGCTGACCTCTCCACCCCCAGTCTGCCTCTTCACTCTTCATCATCTGATAACCAGTTGCCTGCATTAAATTCCCTCTGTTTCCCTGGTCTGAACTTGGACTTTGACGAGTGAGGTGTAGAACCCTGCCCAAGGCCACAGGTAGGACATGGCACAGAGACTTCAAGCCCCGGTTTCTGAATAAAATGCTCTAATGACTCTCACCTGCGCATCTTAATTCAGAAATCATGTTAGTCTTAACTTCTCACTTTACTGAGGCCCAGAGAGGGTGAGCGACTTGCCCAAGGCAACGTAGCCCGTTACCAGCAGAGTGAAGGTTCAGATCTCCTGGCCGTCGCCAGTGATGTGTTCTCTCTGTCGCACCATCAACCCCGACTTCTCTGAGGCCTGGTATAGGAGGAGTTACTGCTTATTTGCAGAGTTGACTTTTCCTTTTGCACAAGAGCTGAAAGAGCATCCTGTCCTCACCTCTCCCAGAGCTGTTAGGAAGATCAACAGGATCAACCAGGACTCTAAGCTCCTGGGGAGATAACGCGGATGCCTAAATATAAGGCATTACGCTCGCCATGACAGCAGGGCAGTGCTTCTGGGTAAGCAATGATTTAAAAAAAAAATTAAAGTTACCGCAACAGCCATGGCATTCTCTTTTCAAGGCTGTTGAAAAACTCACTCTGTAGACATTTCCGTCTCCAACTATTTGTTGCCTTGAAGCCCAAGAGTGCCTCCGGGCAGCCCTAATTTGTCCGAACACAAAGGACGCATCGCCATTATGAACCCATGGCCACAGGCGGCATCTGTAATTCAAGAGCGGGCGCCACTGGAGGAGGAGAGGAAGGGGAGATTCTAAGAGGAACTACCTGGCGTCTCTGCCTGAACTCCAAGTAAAATTGAGATTCCAGCCAGTTGCAGTACAGCTAAGTGGTTTTCAATTTGTGTTTTGAGGAAAGGCGACATGGTCATGGTTGGGAGAGGAGGAATTTTGACAGCGCAGCCCACCACGCGCTGTTACTTCTATTCATTCATCCAACGAGCGTTTCCTGGTGTATGTAGCACAGTGTTAACACTGCGGTGTCCTGAGCCGGGGTCTGGGTTCACATCCTGGTTCTGCTCCTTACTGGCTGTGTAACTTTGGAAAAGATACTTCCCTTCTCTGTGCCTTTAAATGGGGATAATAACACCATTTATCTCACAGTTGGTTAAGATTCATTAAGTTAGTACACGTAAGGGTTCGGAGAAATACCCAGCATATAGGAAGCATGCTAGAAACTTGCTAGATATATTTTGGCTCTGAAGTCAGATGGGGATATAAGTTCTGTTTCTAGAAGTTAGTGGCTGTGTGACTTCAGGCAACTTACTTGACCTCTCTGAGTCACAGTTTTCTCACCTACAGGAGAAAAGCAGCCCCTGTTTTATATGGTAATTGTCAGGATTTGAAGAGATAGCGATGTAAAGTATTCAATGTTCACTGAATGTTCCTCCATAACCGAAACAGTGATCGCGGCCTCGGCCGTGAGGCTTGGCTGGGGGTGAACCAGGTACCCACGCTCAGGGCTGGTGTGGGCTCCAAATGGTCACTGGACCACGAGTCAACAGGCGTGGTTCTATCCTGGGTCTGCTCTTGTTGGCTGGGTGACCATGCACAAACTATCTGGACCTCTCAACCTCAGTTTCCCCACCAGCAAAATGAGAAGGTTAGAAATATATAACCTATAAGACATCTTACAGCCCAACTGTTCCAAGAGTCAAGGCACGTTCCTGGCACTCTCCAGAGAACCAGCACGGCAGGGAGGAGAGGGTGAGCTCACGGGGCGGACGTGGGTGCACGGAGGGCCAGCACCGCGCCAGACACAGCGGGCTCCAGGTGGCTCCCCATCTGCTTCCCTTGACCGGCAGAGTCATTACCGTCTGCCTCCGCAACACAGGGCCGAGTCTGAGAAGCTAGAATGTGCCCCAGGTCCTCCCATATTCTTCCTTCTTCCTGTGACCCACCTTTGACTACCTCTGGTTCTCTGAACAGCTGAAGGTGACCATCCCGCAGAGGCTTCCAGGCCAGGACTTGAAATGTAGTTGTCACTCATCTGGACCCAGCCCGGGCAGCAGGCTGGTGGGAGGGAGCGGGCTGAGCGCCAGCATGTGCGTGTGTGTGACCTTTGCGCTTTCGTCTCCAGGATTCTGGGCTGAGCGCCAGCATGTGTGTGTGTGTGTGTGTGTGTGTGACCTTTGCGCTTTCGTCTCCAGGATTCTAATCTCCGGCGTTTTAACACCTGGGTCAACATCTTGGAAACGTATTTCTGTGCTTTTAGTGAAGGAGACAGCACATGTGTCTGTGTCAATGCAAATCCAGGGGCGACCTTACTCTCTCCCTCCTCGGCAGCTCTCAGCTCCTTGGTGGAGATGCAGGGGCTTGCTGCACAGGCAGGTCAATGACCCCTCCTTGGGCTGTGGGTGGACAGAAATGCTGCTGTAAGCACCACGGGCCAGAGGGGCTGGACCAAGGGTGCGGGGCTGCCAGGCAGATGCACAGGGCTCAGGATTTCAAACCTTGGAGCTCGTCCCTCCAGCAAGAGACACGTCCACGGGTGAGGACCACAGCACAGCCCTAACTGGGCTTCTCTTCACACGGGAGCGGCCACAGGCGATGGCTTACCTGGGCACTGACCACGGAAGCCTGTGCACCACTCTTCCCTCCCTCCCTCCTTCCCCTCCCTCACATCCACTTTGCAAACGCTCTCCAGCACCTACGTGCCAGGCACTGCCCGTGGGACTGCGGAAGCAAAGGTGACGACCTCGAGCATCCTCCCCAGAAGAGCCGACAGTCTGCAGGAGAGGATTAGAGACACACACACGAATAATTACCATCGCGTGTGCTAAGTGCCGTAGTAGAACAATAAACGCAATGCCCAGGTGGCATGAAAGGTTCGGGGAGCGTTAGGCAGAGCACTCAGCTACGAGGCAGAAACTGGGCGCCATCCGGCCTGGACGGAGCATCCAAAAGCATTTCTGGTTCGCACTTCAGACACTGGAGTTTTTCTGTTCTGGCTGTTAACGTGTGCATAGGAGACCAAGCCACAGGCTGGCAGCTCAGCTCTGGCACTGCCCAGTGGTGCAGCCATCCCAGGAGAGCGACCCTCGTGCTTAGAAAATGCCTCCCCGTGAGGACTTTGCCAGCCTGAGGCGCCAAGGCAAGGGTGCTCTCGGGCCATCTTAGTTTAGGAGGAGCAGAGAGGCGCCGGGTACCACAGATCTGGGCTATTTCAGGACACGATGAACTTGAGAAATAACAGCTTGACCTGTCTTCCCTCCAGACAGGGCTCCCTTTCACCTGACTCTTTAATTTCCCTGGAGGGGAAAACATATTGCTTCTGGCTATGACCCTGAGAGGGACAAGAGCATCCTCCTTCCTGGCCACCGTCCCCGGGCTGGGAGAGGAGCCAGAGCCTGCACGTAGATGCACTAAGTGAACACTTCTGAGCAGGGATCTGGGGGACCACGTCACGTTCCTTGAAACCGAGGCCTTCACTATGTTTATCTCCATAACTTGGTCCACCCCACACGTGCAGGGGCCAACGTGAAAGGTTCCAGTGATGCTTCAGACCCGACAGCAAATACCCCCTTGACCTCTGTGGTCAGCTGATGGTGGAACCGGGCCGAGAAAGGAAGGGGCTGACAGGCCTGGCTCCCTATTCCCAGGGCTGCGCATGTCCCTTGCCACCGGCATAGGCTGTGCGAGTCCTTTCCTGTCGGCGCTGGCATTCCGCGACCCCAGAACGCATGCCCACAACATGCCAGATACTGCAATGTGCCGAACAAGGGCAGCTGCAAACAGTGGCTCTGCTCGGGGATAAGGGCGCCTCTGCCTTCACAGTGGCACACTTCGAGCTAAAGGTCTGAGTCATGTTCGGGTGCTGAGCGGGAGAGGCAAGAGGAGGTGCTGTCAACCGCGGTCCAGGGGCCAGGTCGCAGCCCCAGGTCCTGCCTGTGTCAGGGGCCCCCAACAGAGGAAACCCCAGCCAGACCACACCCTGCCTGCAGGGGCTCACCTGCACTCCTCTCACTGGTCAGCTGGCTCTGCCACCAGAGGAGGGGCCAGGACCAGGAAGTCACTACGACATAACAGCTGACTCTGTGTCCGGCACTGTGCCAGCGCCTCATGGACTAACTCAGCGAACGCTTACAACGACACTATGGGCGGTTTCCGTTTCTACCCCTTACCCCCCACCCCGGCACAGACACGGCACAGGGAGCTCGCGAAGTGGGCTCAAGGTCACTCAGGATTCAAGCCCTAGGAATGTGAATTCAGAGCCTCGACTTCTACCCACTGCATTACTCACTCAGAGTCCTTACTTATCGCTGGAGGCACGGCACGGTTTTTTTGACCAGCAGTTTTAGTGGTGACAGGGCAGGCTCTGGAGTCAGACACAAGCACACCTGGGTTGTAACTGTATGACCTTGGGAAGGTCATTTAATCTCCCTGGGCTTCAGCTGCTTCATCTGCAAACTGGGACGAGAACATCTGCCTTAAAGGACATAAAAATGTAATCGTGTACTTAGCACAGTGGCTTTCACTGGTCAACATCCAGAAAACGTTAGGAGTTTTTGCTTTATAAATGTGCTTTTTTGGCTTTAAATAAGTGATCTGCCCAATACCGAACAGATGACTAGGTATATGACCTTGGGCGGGTCATTTCACACCACCTGTTTTTCATCTGTAAAACCCAGGCTGGGCAGTGGGGAGAAGGCGGATTCCCACCGGCCTGGCATTTAAAACTTCCTCACGGAAAAGCCACAAGGTAAACATCCACACGCACATGCAGATACACCAAGACTGAGACCTTCGCGCTCTTTTGGGGGCCAGTTTGGTCCCCTCAGCCCCGCCCAGGCTCTCTTTATTCCACCCGCCCCCCCCGCCCCGCCGCTTAACTGTTCCCCACAGCACTTAGCACTGACTGACATACTGAATATTTTACTTAAGTTTATTAACCCTCTTTCCCACTCAGTTGTAAGCTGCGGGGTGTTGTTCCCTGTGCCTGCTCCCAGCTGTGTCACTGGCTCCTGGAATAGGGCCCGGCACACTAGGTGCTCAGTGAATGTAAACATGTGCTCGATGAATGAATGAATGAATGCATGAATGAATGAATGAATGAACGAACGAACAAACGAGAGGCATCGAAGCTCCTTGTCCTGTCCCCACCAAGGGCTCCGCACGTCAGAACTGCCTCCTGCTGCTCTCTCCATCTGCTCACAGCTCTGTCACCAAGAGAAGCGAGTGATTCGGCTCCGTCACACACTGATGTTTACAGAAGAGGCCACAGAAATGGCTAATAAGTGGCTTTACATAGCACTGATGATGGACCCTGCCCTGGGCTAAGCACTTTACATGTATTAACTATGTGAACTCATTTACTCCTTATCAGTCTGTCTCCAATTTCCATCCAAGGCACAAAACTGAGGCACAGAACAGCTAGTTGCACAGGGAGTCAAGGCCGAACAGTCTAGTTCTAGAACCTGCACTCCTAACCCCTCTGTTCTCGGGCCTCCCAAAGGCTCACCGCACCCCTGGCTCTCTTCTTCTCCCCAAATCTTCCTATCTTTCAGCTGCTTCTCAGTTACCAACATCTCACCCACAGGCATTTCTATGCATTCATTCCTTCATTCATTCATTCAACCAACAGATATGGTTGAGGCCTCCCACGTGCCAGTCACTGCTTTAGGCACTGACTATCCTGATAGAGAAAGGAGTCCCTTCCCACGTGGGCGCCCCGCGATCCCCAGGGACAGTTAGTTATGTGCTTTCTTCTCTCGTCACAGGTCCAGTGTTTGAAGAGCATCTGGCCAAGTGGTTTGTCAGACCGCAGCATTGGAGCCTGAGGCAGCGTGGCTAATGGCAACTGGCCCCAATATGACCTGGAAAAGGCTTCTCATGCAGGTTAAAAGGAGGGGCCGGGCATCCTGTCCTCTTCCCCAGCTCTGGTGTCCTCCCTCCTCCCAGCTGATCACAAATATGCCTTCTTTGCCTAATTATTACACATACTAATTATTTTCATTTACATGCCTAGCTTACCATTTATGCCTAATTATTGTGCAGCTCTGAAACAATTATGCATACCATTAAGAATGTATCAGGGTAACTGCAGTGAATTTTATTTAACATCAATACCAAATGGTTGTGTGTGATTGATCTCCACGGTCTGTGGTTCCCACAGCATAAAAGTTTCCTACCCCGAGCTGGGGCAGCACCTTAGGGTGGGTCGCACGGCTCTGATGGTGCCTAAGAAGAATAACGAGGGCAGCAGCAGAAGCAGCAGTAATGGCTACAACTTACTGAGCTATCGTGGGCCCAGCACCAGAGAGCATTAAGCATTTTATACACATTATATCACTTAAACTTCCAGACCTTCCTATTGTTAAAGTTAAGGCAATTAACACGTCTGATGTCACACAGCTGAGGACAGGCAGTTCTGGGCTTCGAATCCAGATGTGTCTGGTCTGGAGTCTGACTGCTTTTCTGCCTCACAGGTGCCTGTCCCATGGAAAGGCTCAAGGTGAGCCCCGGGGGACCTGGGAGGTCATATAGTCCACTCCCCTCATTTTCCCAAAGAGAAAACGAAAGCCGGAGCCGGAAGTGGCTTGCCCAGCCATGCCAGGCCAGATCCGGACGTGCCCCAGTTCTCCACCGCGCCCCCCGCCCCCCAGGTGGCTGTCCCTCTGCCGCTCTGAGGAAGGTAGCCTGGGAACACAAGCAGCATCTCTGAATTCCCCTTCATCACTCCAGGCTGGTGCAGGTAAGGATGCGCGTCTCACAGCTAGAGCGTCACCCTGGTCAAGAACCCTGCTCTAACTCTTGAAAGCTGACCTGCTTTAGGAAGTGTTCCCGTTAGAAGATGCTCGGTCTCTTCCCTTTCAGCCCTTTCTTTTCTAAACACGCATCTCCCTCCATTCCTTCATCTATCTTCGCTGAAAAGGCAACAACCAGCATTTAGTGAGTACTTACTTTGGGCTGCTGATTATGCTAAGTGCTTTCTGTCTGTTTTCCTAGTTAATCCTCACAGTTCCACAGAAACTATCATTATCTCCCATTTTCCAGCCAAGGACTCTGAGGCCCAGAGAGATTAAGTGATGCGCCCATAGTCACATGGCTGGTGATGTCAGGGCCAGGCGTCTGATTCCAAAGTCTGCTCTCAGGTCGACTCACAGCACAAACTTTCTAAGATCAACCTGCTAGCTGCCAGCTTGGCCTCGTATTTCTTCCTTTGCTCAGCAGCCAAAAGCAAACACTCAAGAGTTTTGAGCCCAAAGATTCAAAGTGGCTCCAAAGCTGACTTCCTTCTTATCCCAGAGCTTTGGGCTCTGCCAACAGTTTGGACACTTCGGGGACCTGGCTAGATTCTAAGACGTGTTTCTGGAAGACACCTGCAGGACGTGAGGCCCCGCACACCAAGAAGCCTCTTTTCGTTCTTGCCTGTTGTTAGAATTATCGACAAGCAAGAAGAGCAAAAAACGGCCCTCCTGTTAGAGTTGGCAACACTCAGAGTTTTGACATCTCTGGGGCCTTCTGCCCCCTGAGCTCAGGCCGACAGGACCCTTCCCATTTTCTGCAGTCCATTATCAAGGCTTTCCAAGACTCTCCCTGCCTCAGGAATCATGGAGGACCAACGGAGGGGACAGCGCCCCTCCGTGGGGGCTGTGAGGGAGCCCACAGGCCGAGGAGGCTGGGAAGGCTGGGCCAAGCGTCCTCATCCTCATTCTTCACTGTGGAAGCTGCTGACTCTGTTCTCACTGTGGGTCTGGACTCTAGACCCCGCATTCCCACCCACGGGTGGAGAAGGGCACATCATTTTATCACCCACGTTGGGAAGCCACCCACGTTGGGAAGCAGGAGGGGAGTGGCACGCCTCCATCTTTGGCTCTAAGCCACGGAAGTACCAAAAGCAGGGCCGGGCATGTGACTGGCAGCCAGTGTCATCCTGTGCCATGGACTCCATTATAGGTGAAAGGGTAGGGTCACTACATCCCAAGTGGGCAGAGGGAGAGAAGACTGGGGTGGGCTTTTCAGGACAAGATGTGAATGGCAGTGCCCATTTTAATTTTTCTCTTTCCTTTTTTTCCCCTCCCTCCCGCCTCCCTCATTCTCTTTCTTCCTTTCATCCATCCATCCATCTATCCATCCATCCATCCATCCATCCACCTATCCATCCAACAAACATACACTGAGCCCTTACTGTATGCCAGGCACTGTGCTAGGCACCAGAAATACAGATATAAATGGTACTGCTGCCCTAGGGGGTAAAAGTTCATTGGAAAAGAGACACCATGAGCCAGAAATGACAATAGCGCTCTAAGCGCTGTAGAAGGAAGGCTGAGGCCAGACCCTGGGGGCCGAGGCCCTATGCGACCCTGTCCCTCTTTCTTTCCTAAACTCATCTCTTCCTCCTCTCCAGCCACACTGGCCTCCCTGATGGTCTTCAGATGTCCCAGGCCTGGTTCTGCTTGTAATTCTGCTCCCTCTTCTGGAATGTTCTTCCTCTAGACAACTGCGTGACTCACTCCTTTGCTTCCGTTTGAGTGTTGCTCACTTCTCAGTGGGGTCCTTCCTGCCTGCCACGTGGAGAACTGCCATGTCCCGGCCACTGTCCACCCGGCAACCCTACGTTAGTGGACTCCACACAGCACTGACCACCAACTGACGGATTCTTTCTTCGGCTTACGTATCTCCAGGTTGCCAACCCCACTAGACCCTCACCACCCCCCCTCGCCTCGAGGGCAGGAATTTCACTCTCCTTCGTTCACTGCTAGTCCCCGAACCGCTAGAATAGCACGTGTCACCTAGGAGCTCAACGAAGACTTGTTAAATGAATGAATGGCACAGTAGGAGAGGGGTCACGATGCAAGGAAGGAGAAGGGGCCCTGGCAGGAGGCTCGCCTACTCCCCCGAGGCTCAGTGGGTGGGCCCTCCTCCCAGGGCAGGAATTTCACTCTCCTTCGTTCACTGCTAGTCCCCGAACCGCTAGAATAGCACGTGTCACCTAGGAGCTCAACGAAGACTTGTTAAATGAATGAATGGCACAGTAGGAGAGGGGTCACGATGCAAGGAAGGAGAAGGGGCCCTGGCAGGAGGCTCGCCTACTCCCCCGAGGCTCAGTGGGTGGGGTCCCCCCGCTCTTAAACATCCCCAGGAGGGCCTCTCCCCCAGTGCTTCTCCCCTCTGCGCCAGACGCTCAGCACAGTGGCTGCCCCGTGCTCTGCCCCAGCAAAGGGCAGCAGCAGTGAAGCTTCACAGAGCAGGGCGCCTGGCCGTCGAGTCCACTCCTTTATGGAGTCAGAAGGTGCGGTACCATTGGCTTGGAGACAAATTCACTACCCTGATCACATTTGCATAAGTCGATGGTAAGATGACCTGCAGACATGGAGCGAGGAGCCTCAGGCAGAGTGGGCAGCAGGCAGGGCCAGCCAAGAATGACATGGCCCTGGGGACAGAGTTCTCACACGAGGGGCTGAGTCTAGCTCGCAGGTGACCCAAGGTGTCCTGGCCTCAGGGCCTCCAGGCAGCCCCACACAGACCTCATGCCGCTCCCTACGCAGCAGTTCCCAGGAGCAGAGTCACTATGGGATGTGACAGCCCTCTGTCCGTCCACCTCCAGTCCCCCTCTTCCAAGGTGCAGGGGACAAGGCCACCTAGTCTGGGACCCAGAGAGGAAATCTGCTCCGTAGACACGACTGTTTCGGAGGGGAGATGACAGGCCTGGGACAGCATCAGGGCTGATAGAGCCTCCTGCAAACTCAGAATCCGACAGGCTCAGGCAGCTGCATTAAAATCTAAACAGTCTTTCCTGTGGATTTTTCCGATTAATGCAAATTTGTTTTGCTTTGCAAATTGAAAATCAGTTGCAAGCACCTGGCGTAAGAAATCCAGCAGGGAGTGGAGAAGCCTGCGGAGAAGCCAGGCTCCTCATGCCAGCCAGCCAGCCCCGGCCTTGCCCACCTCTGGTCTCTGGGCAGCCAGGCCTCCTCCCAGGTTCTCAGGTTCTCGGCTGGGTGACACCCCCACCTACTCTCAGCTCTCTGTCTGGCAAGACTGACTGCACCCAAGTGGTTTCCAGACGCGGGGACTCCCAGGCCTCTTTTTCCCTCCGCACGATGGAGGGCAATAGGTACAATCAGGGAAGTCATTCAAGCCCTGGTAAGAAGCCCGCCTTGGCATTTCCTGCGGGAACACATCGTATAATTCTCATAATAATCACTGCTTATCTTCCAGCAAGGGAACTGACAGAGCGCCTTGGAGATACACCTTCTGTTTGAAACTGTTCTTTCCTGTGCTTGTCCCAACTACATGGCTACTTCTCAGATCTGAGCAGCGCCTCCTCCCACAAGCATCAGAAAGAGGAGGGAACTCCTAGGGGCTCCTGGGGAAAGCTGGGTGACAAGGAGGAGGATGCCGCAGGTACCCCACAACTGCCCCCCCCACACCCCCCAAAGCTTGGCCCATCCTGCTTGTGCCTCGCTACCTGTCAAAGCTGTGCTCCAGAGCCACAGCTGAGCAGACTGGGAACACCTCTCGCCTGTCCCCTCCTCCACCAGCCACGCATTGTTCATTCAGCTCCAAGGTAAGTGGAGAGGGAGGGCAGTTATGAACGGGCCCCATCACGCTCCCCCTTTCCCTGCTACGCAATTTAAAGGCAGGAGACAGCAACGCTCTGGAAATCCAAATTAAAATGTATTCCTGCAGCAATCCTGCACCCAATTAAAGTAACCCAGAGCCTATTGTCCTTTGCTAAATTTAGAAAATGCTCAGGTGTGTCTGATCCTACTCTGCATAGATATTTTTAATACAGATTTAATCATATTTTGGGTTAGGAGAAGAAGCTAATTAGGTAGGCTGATTTAGAAGGGCTGTGGGAATGCGGGACAAAGCGAGGTGATTTGATGCAATTCACTGTTTTTCGTTGATTATTTTTTTTTAACCGTACGTTGTATGGGGACTGGGTTTTGAATTCACAGCAAATTGGCTTGAGAACCGACATAACAACAGACAGGAAAGGCCCCCATGTAGTAGTCAGTGAATCCTGGGGCTGCAGGGGACCCCAAAACAGTCTCGTTCACTCTACCTCCAGCGACCCCTGAACCCAAACACAACCAGGGACAGAGGACCTGCTCTGTTTAATATGACACCTAAACTGGAGTTTTCCCTGAGGGACTGGAAAGTGTTCACTCTTCTCTCTACAGGAAGGCTCCGGCTGCGGCTCAGCGAAAGCCGCATGGATGGGTCACCGATTCAGTGACTGAGCAACAAGCCAAGAAATCGCCACCCCCAGACCTGGGCGAGGGGCCCCTGGCTCCCGCCCGCCTTGTTCCACCCCCACTGAGAACACGGATCCCCGTAAAGCACCACTGACCGCTGACTGCACCCGACTGTGACAAAGACGATAGACAGCGTGGCTTGGCTCTGTGCTGACTCATCATGTGATTGAGTCAATGACTTAAAAAAACCAAACAAACTTCTCCGAGCCTCAGTTTCTCCTCCGGCAACATGGGGATTTTGGTCTCTCTCTTCTCTAGTTCAAAAAGGGGGATGAGGTAGGGGTGGAGTTGGGAGACCATCCCCCTGGGGTTCCATGTTAGGGGCCATGGGTGGGAGCTCTGAGTCCTGGCAGAGGAGCACTCACAGAATTGGAGCAGCGCTTCACAAGGTGTCCGAGGGGGCTGCCTTGGGGATGCGCCTCTACAAGCAGGGGGCTGGAGAGGCCTCCAGGAAGCAGCACTAAGTCACAAGTGTTGAGAATGTGGGAAGGGAGTCAGGGAGGCCAAGGTTCGCCTTTCAAAGCTGAGGGGCTTTCCGAGCTTGAGTTTTAATCTCCTCCTTCAGGAAGCTCACCATGATCAAACCCAGAGACCTCTGGTGACTTTTTACTAGACATTTCCTCCACCTTCCCCTCTGGAGTCAGTGCTGTATTAATTTGTACTTGTTTCTCAGTCATGATATAATAAAAAGCACTTAAGTCATTTGGATTAAAGCATTTGATCTGTCTGCTCTGCCAAGCATTCTAAAAATTCTCGCTGACCTCCCCTTACCCAGACACCATGCTGTGGCAGGAGGCACCGAACTACCGTGTGGTGAAGGAAGTCGGCCATAGGAGGAAGCCTCTTCCTGCACCCGCGCCCCTAGCTTGGCTCTTGCCCTTCACCGCCACAAGGGGCCTAGGGAAGGGGGTGCAGGGGCGGCCAGGCTTCTCCTGTGTGGCTCCGGGCAACTCACTTCAGGTCTCCAACCGCTGATCCCTTGGGAGGGAGGTGTGAGGCAGGGGCTGGAGGTTCGGTCTCTGAGCCCACTCTCGCAGGCTTCGTTCTGAGTTCCTGTTTTTCAAACAGAGAGGCCCAGAGGGCACGAGCGTTGCTCGGCTACACAGCTGGGCTGGGGTTTGGAATCCAGGGCTAGGAATGTCCTTGGAAGTCTCGGCCCGACCTAACTGCTACCCCCCTGCTCCAGGGAGATCACGGGGTGTAGTTAGGTACACACGTTTGGTCACATCCTGTTTGCCACACGCCAGCCTCGTGGCCTCAGGAAGACAAGCTCATCGAGGCCCATTGTCTTCCTCTGCGGATGGGGTGATGAGAGCACGTGGCAGGGTCTGCGCACAGGTTAACGAGCCAAGGGACACACCTGGGAGTCCTCGTCTGACAACAAGGTTGACGAGTTGGCTGCGCTCTTACCATCGTTAGCTGTGTGCCGTGGGCCTGCATGGCCGCCGGGTCACGACACGGTGAAGGACTTTAGAACTCACCCGGAGCAGCCTTCAGCTCCATGCAGGGGTCCCCTCGAAGCTGAACCCACCCGCACCGCTGCTAGAACATTTCCAGCAGGACGAGGCTGTACCCACGGAAAGGCCACATCCAAGGGACGACGAAAGCATGAGGAGACAATACGGATGGAAGGCAGCTATTGAGACACACCAAGCTGCCACTGCTCCTCCGGGCCCTGCCTCCGACCTGGGGGCCCTCAAAGACGGGGCAGTGGCAGAGCTGTAACTAGAAACAGACCTCCACTGTAGGAAGGAGCTAGGGCCACCCAGGTTGTCATCCAGTTCTCTCCTGCACTGGCCTGGGGCATCTGGGAAACTCCTTCCCCCTCTCTCCTTCTCTCCCTCCTCCCCTCCCTCACTCCCGCCCTTTCTTCCTTAGTTTTATTAATTATTATTATTATTTTTTAAAAGAAGGTAAAGAGGTAAATGTTCTGGGTAAGTCTAGGCCAGTCCAGCCATCGACTCTCCTTAGCTTGGACCTGTGCCGGAACTGTATTTTCTGACCTAGGCCTCCACCTGCCCCATCCGTAGAATGGGGATTAGGCCATTGCACTCCCTAATAAGGACACAGAGACAAGGCCATATGATCGCAGATAAATCTTAATTCTCGATCCACTCGGTATAGTGCCGAGGCCCCTCCTCCTCCATTCTCTCCCCTCCTATCAGCGGTTCCCCATGTCCAAGGAAGTGAGACCCAGAGCCCACAGTGTGTTACTGCTCTTAACGAACAGAGCAAAGTGCACATGTGCGTTTTGACTGTGTCAGACACTTTTCAGGCATCGCTTGATTTGATCTCATCTAACATCACAACGACCCTAGAGGGCTGTTCCTACATCAGAGAAGAGGAAATGAAGTCACTGAAGTATACGTGACTTGTCCATTGTTCCGTGGTTCAGTGGAGAGAGGGGACAATAGAGCGACTGGCAATAATGGGGTTCGGGGACTTCTACGTGGCCCTCCCCTCTGTAGGACCAGAGGCGGCTGCCCTGACCACCCTAGGCTAAGGAGCCCTGGTCCTGAAAAACGCAGTCACCTGTCCTTCATCATGTCACTGGAGGGGCATGGATCGCCCAAATCTCTTTCTGTTTGGCTCTGATGTATAAGACGAGTGTTACGATTTTTTAGAGGCAGATTTACTTTCTTGATTATATTTTTCTGAAGGCAGCTCCTAAGATGAATTTTTATTCTGAGCCCACGAGTCCCTCGTGTGTGGGGAGCAGGCAGGGTCTAAACAAGTTGCAAACATCCTCCCGTGACAGCCGAGAGTTGGCAGCATCAGTGTCAAAGGGCTGACTGAGGAGGGACAGCAGGCTCCAAGGTCCAGGCTGGTCCCGGGAGCTGGCCGGCGAGGACTGGCTAGGCGGGCCCGGTGGGATGAGAGGCGGCTGAGTTCCTCGGTCTCCCCTCAAACCCGCGCCCCCTCCTGCCAGCCCGAGAGGATGGGAAGCTGCGAGAACAGCGAGTCGGTGCCCTGGGCCCCGAAGGCGCCACTTTCCCCAGGCGGACATCATCTTTTGTCCTGGTGAGAGCACGCCACAATCACAGCCATCTTTCCCCGTAACCGGTGCTTTCCATGTCCCATAATTGGCCCACTGCTGGTATGAGGCCGGCTTGGAAGTGACACAAGGGGCACAGGAGGGAGGGCTATTTTCCTGGCGCTGCAAGGCCTGCCCGAGTGTGCTGACTCCCACCCATCCCCCACGGCTTGCCAGGCCCCCCGCCATCCGCTGCTGGCCTGACGAGGGGCACGCTAGTCAAAGGCACGGCCCAGTCAGGTGAGGCTCTGCCCAAGCCCATGTTTTACATTCCTTAAAAGCCATGGTGGCCAAGGGGACAGGGCAGCTGATGAGCAGTAGGATCAGGGATGCCAGAGCTAGGAGATGCCGGCCACAGCAAGGGGTCTCAGCCCCAGGCGTGGGAGGCCTAGACAGAGCCAGTGAATGCAACGCTCTAACTCAGGGGTCCCCAACCCCCAACATCAGTCTGTGGCCTGTTAGGAATTGGGCCGCACAGCAGGAGGGGAGTGGCAGGCAAGCAAGCGAAGCTTCAACTGTATTTGCGGGCACTCCCCAGCGCTAGCATCACCCTCAGCTCCATCTCAGACCATCAAGCATTAGATTCTCATTGGAGCCCCAGTCCCTGGTGCCAAAAGGGTCAGGGACCGCTGCCCTAACTGACAGGGAATCTGTACATTAATCTAAGACCACCATCCTGCCAGACTGGTATATGTTCTGGAAATGTCAATATTCTTAGAAAGAAAGAAAAAGGGATGTAGATCTGCCAGAAAGTATGCACACGAGTATGTGTGTATATGTGGTTTGTGTGTGTGAGCATGTGTGTGTGCATGTATGTCTGTGAGTGTGAATGTGCATGTGTGTGAATATGCATGTGTGGCGTGTGCCTGTGTGTGAGAATATGCCTGTGAGAATGTGTGTGAGCATGTATGAGCATGCATGCATGTGGTGGTGTATGTGATGTGTGTGCACATGCATGCGTGTGTCTGCCCTGTGCCTGTGTGCGGACAGTGCAGGCAGAGATGCACTTGTGCGCACAGGCTCTGGCCTCCTGTCCTCATTTGCTCACCTGCCAGTTGCTGAACTCAGGCAGGTGCTTCGACCTGCTACACCTCAGTTTCCTCATCTATAGAATGCAGGTACTAATACTTAATTCATGGGATTGCTGTGATTATTACATGAGTTAAGACATAGACAGCACTTAATGAATGGTATAGGATTCATGCTCAGTAACTGTGAGCTATTTTCTGATTACTTTTGTTTATTGATCCAGGTCTACTGGCTGATGAGTGTCACCCTTTTCTTGACTTCAAACTGAGGCATGCGGGAATCCCTGTAGGTCACCAGACTTACAGCCAAATCCATCCATACATTGGGCATGTATGAAACACAGAGCCCGGGCATAAACACAAGACCTATGCTTTTAAGTAGATTCTGAAAATTCACAACAAGGACCTTCACTGAAACATCATCCCTAAGAGTCCATGCCAACGGGACCCTTTATTCATTCAGCCACCTTATAACAAGGTCCTTCAGATTCTTCATCAGCCAAAACCTTTAAAACTGGTCCAACGCGACCCACCCGATGCTCTCCAGCCCGACTGCAAGATTTCTGAGCGTACTGTAGGGCCCACACCCCTAGCTTTTCAGATTGTGTGTACAGCCGCCCGCTTCCCTGACTCCCAGATAACTTCACTGCCTATTTTTACTCGTTTATGTAGAGATATGTACATAAATGAACTCATTTTAACATCTTTTCTTTATTTGGTCATAATTGCTCGGAGAGAGAAAAACGCATTCTTTCCCCTGGGAGATGCAAATCTTCAGTACAATGGGTACAACGAGCAGGGGATTTTGGTGATATGATTGGTGATAATCATCAAATACTACGTAACAATCGAAATGGCAACAACATTAGTGCTGAAGCGGTGACGGCCTCGGTCCTGCTGAGCACTTGCGTGTGCCGGGCATGTGCTCGGTCGCCCATGCACATCCGCCCATCTCACTGTGGCGCAGGAACAGAACTGCCTCTTTGCTACAATGTGATGGGCCAGCTTTGCCTGTTCAGGTGTGCGCAAGAGGGGCTGAGGGTCCAACAGCCCTGGCTGCACATCCAGAGAGTGAGCGTGTCCACGGGGAGAACAGTGAGCCTGCCCTTGGCACAGAACACCCCAATCCGCTTTTCACTTATCCACAAACACACACATGTAATTATCCCAACAAACGTGCAAAAGGGAAATAAACTCCGAAAGACTGCCTTACGAAAATAGCAAAATGCGCAGCACAGACCCGCTCTGTATAATTCATGCGGAAAGCATGGAAACATCTTATCCTGATAAATTGTTCTTTTTGTCAATTTGCTGATTATACGCGCGCGTGCTCTCACACACACACTCTCGCATGCACATGCTTGCACGCATGCACAGGCTGCCTTTGTATGGCTTGTATTTAGCTAAGGAAATGGGGAGAGCCCAAGTCTGAAGGACGGCTGTGCCCTTGGGGACCTGTCAGCTTCAGGCTGGGAGCCTGAGTGGCTGGGCTGGCGACCACTTTCAGGCAGCCTGGGCATGTTTTTCAATTCAGGCTGTTCAGCTTAATAATATTTAGCAAGTCCCTGTCACATCCCAACACTGAGCGAGACAGGGTGGAGTTAGGGTCCACGGAGGCAGCAGACCCCTGAACAGATGAAAAC
>NW_006442103.1:11726865-11734346 GCF_000325575.1 Pteropus alecto
CAAGACGGGCCGGTGGGCTGCTCAACACCTGTGCTCATCCCTAACAGAACCCTTCGCCCTGACTATAACGGGTCTGTGCCTGGAAGCACAGGCCGGCACTGACAGTGTAACCTTCTGAGGGAGGGAACTGGGGCAGTAAGAGGGCGGGCTCCTTGACCTCTGTTGCCTGAGTCCCATGCACATTCAAGGAGAAGGGGACAGGCTTCTGCCTGGGGTTCAACCGCCAGCCTGGGAATGGGTCAGCCAGCCTCTCCCTCCATACCTGGGCAGGCCTGAACGCATACACGGTGGCAGAGGAGCGTGATAGAGGGTTGGACAGAGGTCAAGAGTAATCGCCCCTGGCCCTGCCAGCCTGTTCGCCCTGCAGAGTCGGTCTTGCTAAAGCACCACGTTGAGCATGCCTCTCCCCAACCCGACAACCACCAGCGGCTCCTCATTGCTTTTGGGGTGAAGTCGAGGTCCAAAGCCCAGCACTCGAAGCCCCTTGAGACTGAGCCCAACCTATCCAACCAACATTTCAGCTCATTTCCCCCGACGAGGCCACTTTGCTCCAGCCAAACAGGTCTCCTCACTGACTGGCATCGTGGACTGAATCGTGGACTGTTAGAGATGGAAGGAACCCTTCATTTTACAGACGAGGATATCTAGGACCAGAGAAAGAAGGTAAAGGATTTGCCTTAGGCCAAGGTCTGGGCCAAGTCTCAGGACGTCTCGTTCATTCATTCAACATGTATTAAATGCCTATTTTCTGCCAGACACTCTCCTGGTTCATGTAAGAACATGAAACTTAGGGAGCCAGGCACCCTAGGTGCTTAACAAATATTAAGAAGGTGCTTAATAAATATTTGTTAAATCAATAAACACACACGTCAGAGGGTGATGGTGACGGTGACGGTGACGAGCGCTGTGAAGAACAGCACAGGGGCGGCGTGGAGAGCCATGGCGGAGAGACACTTTCATCCAGATGCTAAAGGAAGACCTCACGGTAAGCGAGCCTTTGAGCAGAAGAAACCTGAAAGAAGCGGGGTCCAGGGGAGGAAGCAGCAATCACGAAGCAGGAGCCCCTTGGGGAGTCAGGACACCGGCAGGGACCTGAGCCAATGCCAGCGCAGCGGAGGAGTAGGAAACACCCAGCCAGGGACAGGTTCTGGCTTTTACTCTAACCGAGAGGACGCTCTGAGCAGAGGAGGGACGGGAGCCGACTTGTGCGAAGGAGGGAAGAGTCAGAGAGACACTGTGCCGTCTGACAAGGGCACACCGAGCCACGGCAGCACTGCGACAGGGGTCAGGGAGGTTTCCCCACCTGGCTTCCCGAAGCAGGCGGGCAGGAGTTTCGGTGAGGGACGCGTGTGTGCGCACGTGTGTGCGTGTGCATTTGGTAGAGGAGAAGGAAAGGAAGAGATAATAGCTAAAAATAATACCCAATATTCATTAAGGACTCAGTTTATGCAGGAACGTTTGGGCTAAATATTAACTCATTTAATACTCCATTCCCCATTTCACAGATGAAGAAATTGAAGCACAGAGAGGCTAAGTAACTTGGTTGAGACCAAACTTCCGGTAATAACAGAGGTGGCATATAAACGCAGCGGTCAGGCTCCTGAGTCTGCCCTTCGAACCACCACATGACGTCACAGAGAGGAAAGTTTCCAGGGGGAATGGGAGGCAAGGCAGGTGGGGGCCGGGTCAGGCTTCCAGAGCAAGGAGGGCTCTGGCACGCCCCTTCCTCCGCACGGTGCCCCGGAGCTAAGGAAGCCCAGGCCAGGGCAGAGTCGGAGCTGCTGTGTGTCCTGTGGGGCCCTGGGCCTGAGGGTGGACCCGCCATTCCCCACAGACCCCCATGCCACACCTACACCCCGAATGCCTAGGTCATCCCAAGCTTGAATCCTTTTCCAAAGACCCCCGTCCCACAAGATCTCAACCTACGATCTTACTCTCTCAAAGCAGGTTTGAATCCACCTTCATAGCATTTACCACACTGTCGATCAATCGTTCTCAAACTCGCTCATTACCTGGGGAGAACAAAAGATGCTCAGGGTCAAGTACACTCCTCACCGATTAGATAGAACCAGGCATTAGTATTTTTTGTATCTCCCCACACCCAGCCACGCCCTGGCGTTTCCAATGTCCGATCAAGTGTTTGAATCCTTATTGTAACTGAATGCTTCACTGTCTTCTTCTTTGAGCAAGTCCCACGAGGGCAGGGACAACGTTTGCTTCCTTTACCGCTGCTCTCAGCTCCCAGAACAGCGCCCACACGACGTAGGGGCTCAATGAAACTTCTCGAAGGACAGCAGGAAGGCGGGCCGGGAGGAGGGAGGGGTACCCGCTCTGACAAACTTCTCAGAAGAGCAGCAAAAGCTCGTTCAGGAGTAAAAAGAAGAGCGGGGTCACTGCAGAGCTGCTGACCAGCTTCACCCATAAAACCCGACACGTTTCCACCTCTTCTCACTATGGACGCCCAGGAAGGCAAGCAGCCGGGCTGGTGTTGGCTCTGCCTCTCACCAGAGGGAGCAGCTAAGACTCAAGAGTCTGAGTGTGGGGAAGAGAAGGGGCCGGTGCGTCCTCCCACACACAGTGGGGCTCACAGGTCCTCCGTGCAAGATGGCCTGGGTGCACCAAGACCAAACCCTCAGCCCCTCTCCAGATGGACTCAGGTTTTCAACACGAAAATCAATCGGGGCCTCATCTGACCCTAGAGTACACGTTACTCCCTCTCCGCTAAAGTAAACTTCTCTCCCGTCCCTTCTGGAGAGGTTCATTTAATAGCGTGTGAAATGAAATGTCAACAAGAATTAGAACAATTGGCATCCTAATCCCCAGCAGATGACAGGCAGCCAGGGGCAGGCGGCTCCCACATCCCCACGGGGAGCCGGCCCAGGGATCTACACCCCAGCTCTGGGCAGGGGGCCCTCTAGACTCACAGTCTCCCTGCTTGCAACTGGAATAAGGTCTTTGAGCTTCTGAAGGCAGACTGGAAACTGCCTTTGATATAGGAAACAGCTTTCCTCTGACGCACAATTAGCAAGGACAAGTGTTCCCCAGGGTGGGATGCAAGAGCCCATCGGTCACCCACCGGGGATAGAGTGGATGAAGCAGCCTTGACCTACTGCCGATTGTCATCAGCTCACCTTGCCCTGCACAGCCAGCTGCTTTTCAAGGTCCCTGCATCTGTCAGTTTACTGCCGTGCAGACCCAGGGGCATAAGAGAATAAACGCCTCTGCCCTATGCCCACCCGGACCAGAGGGGCACAGGCCATGTTGACTCAATCTGGTGACAGACACCGTGAGTGTTTATTGGATGCTGACTATGAGCCAGGTCCAGTGCGAAAAATTTTGTGTGCTTTATTCTTTCTATCTGCTCTTTCATTCAAACAATCATTTACTGAGTGTCTACTATGTCCCAGGCACACTTCTAGGCACAGCGGTGAGCAAACAGATACAAACCCCTGCACTCGAGGAGCTTATGACTGTGTGGGGACGGGGAGGAAGACAGCGGAAACACACACAGGAAAAACGCCTAGTGGCGAATTAAACGGCGCACGCAATCGTGGGGCGCTGAGCCTCGTCACCTCCCGCCTCGCCTCAGGGCATGGCGGTGTGGTGCCAGAGGGCACCGGGTGGCGCCTCCACGTTCTCTGGAGCCTGGGGAAGCCCTCCATGCTCACAGAGGCACAGCCAATGGCAGACAGGTGTCACGTGCTCCAGGCTCTGTGTGTCCTTGGGGGTGACAAATCTGAAGCGTGACAAGTCAGAGATCTCCCCAACCAGTTCACCAACCAACGTGGGCCTTTCTCCCTTCTTGTCTCACTTCTGCCACCTGGGCTGGCCACCCACACGTGGCAGCCCCCAAATGTTGGTCTCGGACTCTGTTTTCAAGGAAATCCACACTAAGACATACGATGACACACATTAGGGAAAAAATAAACTAGAAAAGGGAGTGGAGCGTTAAGTCAGGACAAAACCACAGCATTTCCATTTCTAGATGAGGAAACAGGGCTCTGGTTCTGACTTTCCCAAGGTCAGTTACTGAGAGGCAGGACTGGGGCTCCCGTGCTCTTTCTGGTGTGAAGGTAGGTGCTCTTTAGTATCCTACCCCTCGCCCTTCACCTGGGTGAAGAACCGGGGCTGGGACTGTACAGGTGTGGGGCAGACCAAGGCTGCCATGGCGGATGGAAAGCAGGCGGCATCCATGGGAAAGGCTGGGGGATGAGCGCTTGGAGCAGGGAAGGGGCCAGGCAGTTGGGAAGAAGGGGGCCATGGGAAGGGCGTCCTGGGAAGGGAGATGGCTGCTGAGCGTGGGGAAACGGGAGTTGCATTTCAGGCTAGTTGGAGAGGTGGCCATTGTATTGGAGAAGGAAACGGTGAGAAAGCGTCACCCCAAAGGGGGCTCAGAAGCAGCGGAGGACCCTGGCTGAATCGTGGCCAACAGGAGGCTATGAACACAGCAGAGGCGCCCTGGCCCCCACCACCTTCCACTCCACCCCTCCTCCGTGGAGAGCATCAGCATCAGGGCCAGACTCACCTAACTGCCAGCTACGGCCCTAACACCCCCCCAGCACACAGCACTGTCTCGCCGTCCTCTGCCCATCAGACTGGAGGTGGTTAAAGCCGGAGGAAACCTAGCTGCTGGCTCACAGAAGGAAGACCTTTCAGAGGAGGAGACTGAGGCCCAGAGAGGGGAAGTGACTTGTCTAAAGTCACACAGCGAGACAGGAGCGGGGCTAGGCTGCAGCCCGGGTGTCCTGACATTCTCTCTGGGCTGTGACACCCTTCCCCTTTCTCCCGGGAGAGGGGTTCTATTTGCATGGCGTTCTGCCTGCTTGTGCCTCTTGCGGGCCACTTGACAGGCTAGAGCCTGGAGGAAGGAGGCTGGTGGGAGCGAAGGGCCATCCCGAGGCCTTCACGGCAACCGGAGACGCATTAAGACTTACAAAGCGCCATCACGCTGCCCTGTGAGGTGGCAGGGCAAGCGTTATTCACCCCACGTTACAGGGGAAGAGAAGGAGGCTCAGGGAGTGCACCAGGCCCGGGAGCGGCATGGCCACAACCCAAACCCACAAACTCTGATTCCAAGTTTCATGCTTTTTCCAATTACTCCAAGCTAAACCCAGCCGGGGCCTCCAGCGATTACCTTTCATTAGCTTCAGAAAAGCCTCTGCTTTGGCGAGTTTCATAAAGGACTAAATCTGTCAGGAAAACATAAAGACAGGGCTCTCATCCATCTTCTTGACAACTATTTATTAGACTTATTATTATGTAAATACAGAAGGGGAGGGGGAACTACATTAAAAGCACTATCATGGGCTGCCTCTTCAGGCAGGGGGTAGATGGCAGGGAGGTGGAGGGAGGCCTGGGTCCCCCCGTGCGCCATGGAGGCCCATGGGGAGGCCCAGCTGAGTGGGTCGGGGTGTGGGGGAGATGGGACGCAGGCCACTCTGTGCCTCCTCAGAGCTTGCAGTTGCTGTGCGCTTGGCATATGCCATTGTCATTCCACTCTCAATTAATGAAAGGTTAAGACACAATTAAAAAGCCAAATGGCGCCCTTGATTGCAGCAGCTTAGTCGGGCCCCAAGGACGCCTTCCCAAGGGGCCGAGACTCCCTCTGTTCTTGCAGTGACCCTCCGGAGGGTGGGGCCCCACCCACCCTGGCCTGGGCACAGGGTGACCCCCAGAGCCCCTCCGTGGCACCCCCTGCCCAGCGCCTTGGGCCTTCCAGCAGCCTCCGTGAGGGCAGGTATGTGGCACCCTGTGCTGGGGCTACGTGGTGCTGTTCCCGCCGCCCGCGGTCGCTGGGATGCTGGCTCATTGGTCTTTGTGGATCCCCTGCGGTTCCTGGCACACACAGGGAGCTCAGTGAATGTTCCTTCTTGAACACGAGAACATAGTCCCTGGAGGTGATTACACTCCAAGGGGAGGGAAGTGAAAACAAATATGGGCATTTCAGCCATTACCATTGCAGGAGGCCTAGGGTGAACCCCACTTCAGAGGTGGCAGTCAGCTCCGTAACCCACAGCGCCCTGCCCAGCCCACCTCTGCACACAGCACGCGGTGGACCTACCTCCACCACTCGGCTGTGAGCACCATGACAATGGGGCTGGATCACACGCTCAACACACAGTAGGTCCTCAGTGGGGGAAGGAAAGAAGGAAGGCAGGGAGAGAGGAAAAGCATTGGTGGGCTGAGCCCTGAGCCACAGCAGTCCCTCCCAGTGACACACACTGGGCACCTCAGGATGAGTAAAAGGCAGCACCATGAGGCACGGCCAGCAGCACACTATATAGACCAGGGTCACTGCTGGCCTCTCTGTGCCCATGAGAACAGAGCACTAGCCACCAGGGTGGACACTTGCTTCCACATGCCCCTGTCCTGGCATCCTTGTACAAGGCACACCAATCACATGTGGTAGGCTTGTGTGGTTCAGATGGCACAGGAGGGATTTCTGGGGGAATTCACAGAAGACAGATCTACACTGGACTACCTGAGCAGTCTCGGACACATAGTTCAGCCTTCAAGGTCAAGCGCATGTCCCATGGGTCCTTCTACGGTTATCTCCCACTAATGAAGCGATGCCAGCTCTAGATGCTATACTGAGAGAATGACATATATAACCACCCCCTTTAATCACTGCAACAATCCTGTGAAGCAAAACTATTATTACCCATTTCACAGATCCACTAACTGAGGCTTCAGAGAGGTTCAAAGCATGCCAAAGGCATGGCTGGTAGACCCTAAACTGGAATTAGAGCCCGAGGAACAAGGAGCGTGGCGGCTGTGCCGGCTGACGCAGGGAAGCCACAGAGCACTTAGGCCTCGGCCAGGTCTCAATGTCAGCCCTTCCTCACTTTCTCAGAACTCTTTGAGGTCCCGGAGCTCTGGCCTTGGTTGGCTTCTCCACTCAGGTAGCTCAGCAGCTGGTTCTTTCACCAGGTGAGAACCTCGAATGAGGTCCTGAGCCATGACCAGTGATGGGGGATGAGAACACCATTTGCTAAGAAACCGTCCTCCTGCACTGCCCAATGCCCGCACCAGCGAGGGCCCCCAGGCCTTGGCGCGCGGGCCCTACGGCCTCTCTCCACGCCCGCACGTGGCACGGAGAGCACGGGTTTGGGCATCAGATGGAAGGGGTTCGAGTCCTGACTCTGTCACTTCACTACTGGCCCTGTGATCTCGAACGAGCCTGTTTCTCATCTGAGAAGAGGAGACTACAACCCACCTCACTGGGTACTGTGAGAATAAGCTGTGCTAATATGTGTACGGCACCAAGCTCAGTACATGGCACATAGTAGGTACTTAATATATGGTGGCTGTTATCCTTAAAAAATTGTCAGCTCAGCTTCCCCGTGTCATTGTGTAAGTGCAACAAGGTGTTCTGGAAGCCATGGCGGACCCATGCTCAGTGTCGTGGGGACACGAAGGAGAAAGGGATGGATAACATCCAGGGCGTGAGCGTGTGTGTGTGTGTGTGTGTGTGTGAGAGA
>NW_006442103.1:11735499-11768684 GCF_000325575.1 Pteropus alecto
CACGTGAGATCCCGTGGTCCTGAGGGTCACGAGGTCAGGACATCGGTGCTGTCGGAATTGCTAAGGGCAAAGGGGGCTCTCATCATGGGGCTCTCTTTCCTCTGCCGGGGGCTTTTGAGGGGGCTGCCATGCCAGCGTTTGGAGGAACTTCACACAGTCTCACAGTGGCTGACAAACGACCCGCGGTAGACGGTCTGTGTCAGAATTGTCACAGGGATCTGGGAAGTGCTGGGCTGGGATAATACTTGCTATTTGATTTGTTTTTTATTTATTTGTATTTTGTTTTGTAACCCTTGTCTTGGGTATGATGACATCTCTCCAGTGAGATCTGTGGGCGCATGTACGTGAGGAACCAGGTAAACAGCCAGGGAAAGGTGAAGAAGGATGGGATGTAAGGACCGGCCTCCCAAGAGCCTTGTTTGGCCTCCGCTTATTCCTTCTGTAAACATCAAGTGAGTTCCCAGTGTGCCCTGGGGCAAAGCACGGCCAAGGCAGGCCCTCTTTACCTGCTCGGGGAAGCTGCCCACTACGGCCACCAGGCAAATGGCTTTACCTGCACCCCCGCCACATGCCTGGCCTGTGCCCTCACCTGCTCAGCCTCTACGGAAAGGTCTATGTCAAGGCACCGGGCTGGTGCTGGGCATGGAGCTCCCCTGCCAGAGATAAGTGTGTTCCATCTGTTAATGGCTCCGGTTTCTGGAAAAGCTGCCACAGAGAGTGCTTAGCAGCAAACAGATCACTCCCCACCGAGCCCTGTGTGACTCATCAGGGCAGACGGCCAGCCTCCGGGGGGCAGGAAGGCATCTGCCCCCAGGGAAGCCAGCGAGGTGCATGGGACTCTGGCCCACAATTAGGATTGATTTCTTCCCCTCCCCACAGCCTGTTGAGCTATTCTGTTAGTTCTTCCACTTATTTTTTGTTTTATCCAGAGTTGGAGAGAAATTCCATCCCAGCTGTGTGGGGCACTTCCCCAGAGGGGCTTGGAAACCCCCAGACCCATTACCTGAAAGGCTGTGGCCAGGGCCCCGCTGCTCTCCCCCAGCAAGCAGACCTCTCCCCCGGGGCTTGGCCTCTCTACTGCCACCAGGGCTGGCCATGCACTGCAGGGGACAGCGAGGGTGGGGAGAGATGGTGGGGGAGGAGATGAAGGGAAAGGTCTTCTAGAAGGCAAGAGAAGGAGGAGGAGCAAGCAGAGAAGAGAGGCAAGAGCAACTGGAGAAGGAAAAAAAAAGTAGACGGTTTATCTCGGTGGGTCTTCGAGCGATCCTTTCCTTGGGGCCTAATGTCATCTCCAGTGTGGGCGGAGAATCACAAGCAGCATTTCTGGGCCTCATCCCGGGTGTCTACCATGTGGGAGAGGCACAAGTGTAGAACGTGGTTTTTGTCTCCAACGGGCTGACAACTGGGCGGAAGTGTCCGTGTGAGCATCATGTGTTCAAGGTCCAGCATGAAACAAATAAAAGTGCTTTTTCTGGGAATAGAAAATTGGTGACAGTGCTGACTCCATCACCCGCAGCTGGTGAGTGAGCCTGGGCCTGCACTGGACTGCCTTGTGCCTCGGTTTCCCTTCCTTACAATGAAGACGAGACATGTCTTGATGGCCAGGGGGACCCTCAGAGGAGACACTGTGGGCGAAAACAAACTGTAAATTCTAAAAGTGGACGGAAATGCAGGAAAGGCAGTAATCGAGGGCCGGATACTGAGACGCTGAGGCCACGCAGGCGGCGGTCAGATTCACGGAGGCCAGCGCATCGGGCTGGGCTGGGTGAGATAAACAACCAGTTTTAGAAGAGAAGAGATAAGGAAATGGCAGGCTGGTGAGGAGACACCACAAGAAAGGCAAGGTGGC
Source organism: Pteropus alecto (assembly GCF_000325575.1). Classification (NCBI taxonomy): domain Eukaryota; kingdom Metazoa; phylum Chordata; class Mammalia; order Chiroptera; family Pteropodidae; genus Pteropus; species Pteropus alecto. The sequence continues at coordinate 11,737,349 of NW_006442103.1, forward strand.
AGGAATATGCTTGTTTTATTTGTGGGACAATTAAAAATAATTCTGTGTTTGTTCCTTTGCCTCCTCTCTCCTCCCTCCGTCTCCCGCCCCTGGCACTTTTGGACGATTCCTCCTGAGTAGAACAGGCTCCTATCTCCCTAGCCTTCTGTTTGATGAACTTTTACCAATAATTCAGCTCTTTTTTGACGTCATTCCCTCCAAGAAGCGCTTCCTGATTCCCACGGGTGGGTGTTCCAACACACACCTTATGTTAGTGTTTTCCAGACATTTTTACTGTGACTCAAAATAAGAAACACATTTTATATCACACACACGTCAATATAGAAAATGGAAACAAAAGCTTTAGAGAAACAATATTTTCCCCGTATTCTGGGTGTGATTCCGGATATTTCTATTCTGCTTTATTTAATTTTTTTTTCTTAAATGCTGGTCATGACCCACTAAGTTAATTTCATGACCCACTAATGGGCTGGTTGCCCGCTGTTTGACAACACTGCCTTCTGCTCGCCCCTGTCGTGGCATTTACTCCCCGCACCAGGCGCCCACATGGCATTTACTTCCTTCCCCAGACCCCCGCCCGTCTGCAGCCCCGCCGGCCTGCAAACTCCCGAGGACAGGCATTTTATGCTCTCCCTGGGGCCCAGGTGGCAGCACTGTGCTGGGGCCCAGCGAGTGCTTTAAAAATGTTGACTGGATTAGTTATTGAATGGAGGGATGTGTGACCGGAGCAGAGTAGTGCAAAATTAGAGAGGGACAGAATTACAGGGCCGTGAACAGCAGGCGGATAATGAGGAATTTTAAGAGAGCAGCAGGGCAGAAATCTCCGGCAGGAGAGGAGGCGGAGCTGACCTGGGCGCTGGCTGCAGGAGCCAAGAGCAAGGGCTCTTCCTTCTGGCTGAAGGGAGAGGTGGCAGGTGTTATGGCTGAGAGCTGTAGGGGTGACAGGGATTAAGTGGCAAAGTCTCTGGCCTGGAGGCAGGACACCTTGTGATAGCTGCCCTACCCAATCACCACAGTCACAACAGCTCGTGACCACCTACTATGTGCAGGCGCCATACCAGACTCTTTGCATACATCCACTGTTTACAACCCCAGGCCCAAGTAACTCGCCCAAAGTCACACAGCTGGTGAGTGGCCCAGGTCGGAGCAGCCCGAGTCCTCGGCCCAGACGCTTCCCCAGCACCGGTTCTCACCTCCACCTCCTGTCCGGCAATGTCTATGGCTCACACGGTCTATGAGCCCCCAATTTCTTCAGAATCGGGAATCCTTTATAATGAGTTCCCTGTCCTTGTGGAGTTCGCGTCCCAGAGAAAGGAGGGAGCCAGACGACAACCAAATAAACATACAAAATCGTGCCAGGAGATGACCTGCGGCTGACAGGAAGAATGAAGCAGAGCCGCAGTGAGGCTCCTGTAGATGGGGCAGTCTGGGAAGGCCTCCTGAGGAGGTGACATTTGACAGAGACTCAGGGGAAAGCTCCACGGGAACACCCAAGGTTATAGGGTGGGAGGACGAAGGAAAAACAGCAAAGAGAGTCAAAGAAAACCCATTACAGAGCACAAGTGCCTCCAGAAAGACAGCGGGGGATCTGGTAGAGAGGAGAGAATGATTCAGGCCCCAGGAACAGCAGGAAAGCCTGGAGGCATGAATGTCCTCAGTGAAACACTCAGATTATTGACGAAACACTGCTGAGCCAGTGCTGCAGTCAGCCAGGGCACACCGGCACCCAGGCCGGCAGCTCAGGCCTTGGGAACCGTGGAATCTTCTGAGAACATGCCTTAGTCCATCGACAGGACACAGCCAGCACCTCTAGCCTCTGGGGGTCAGCCACAGGGTAAGGGATCTGCGAGGTGAGAGCTGCCCTCGGCCCGGACTGGGGCAATGCCACCTTCAGGAAGCCTCTTGGGAGGAGGCTGCTTGTTGTGTGGCTGGAAGTCTTTGCTTTCAAAAGGGTCCTCTACTCACTCCCCGCCCCACCTTTGCAGGACAGGGCACACCTGGAAGCCTCTTCCGCAAACCCAGGTGCCCTCTCTCTCTCTTTTGGCCCCTCCCTCTCCTGCCTAAGGTCTGAGAGGAGGAGAAGGGAACTGTGAGGCTGGCTCGGGGACTCAGGGGCCGGGGGCAGCTCAGACAACGTGATTCATCTTGCCCGCAGCTCACGCTTCACCACCTTGCATCACGGCTTGCAGCCCCTGGCATCTTGATAGGGGTAAGAAGTTCCTGGGGTTCGGCTGCCACTTCCCTGCTTTTGTTCTCCACTCGTAGCCATCGTGGCTGGAAAAAGGAGGGACCAGCTCTCTTGGCTTCTCCCATTCACATGTCCAGGGGAGGGAGGAAGCTCACTCCTCCCCAGAGGGAGCGGCTGAATGCTGGACAGAAGCCTGTCCAAGGTCATGTTAATGCTCAATGTGAGGGACCCAGAAACGTCCATGCTTGCCTCCTTCCCTTGGCAAGGGGCCCAGTGCCTCCCAACCACCCTCAACTCATTAGGCTTATAAGGCCAGCAAAAGAGAAGGGGAGTGAGGGGGCTCCATGGTTCCCTCCTCTCAGCTTTTCTTATTGCAGAAGATGCTCCCCAAGTCATTTCCCAATCACATGAAAAAGAAAATAATAATATCAAAAACAACATTTCATTGAGCACTTACTATATTCCAGGCATTATCCGAATGCGAACTCATTAAATCCTCACGAAACAGGTACCGTTGTCACCACTGTATGGGTGAGGGAACCGAGGCACAGAGAGGCTAATTAACTTACTCAATGTCACAAAGCTGCTGTAACTGGACAACAGACTTCTTTAGTCTCAGCTCCAGACGAGGCTCTACACCAGTATCTACCATATTCTCCAAGAGAGGCGGGGCCACCACGCGGGATCTGAGCTGGCCGCTCACCCCACCCACCGCAAGGCTGGGGTCTGGACACTGCATGCGGATGTCTGAGGAGAGTGACAGGTGTGCTATCAGGGCTCCCTGCTCAGGTCCAGCCGAGAGCGAGGGGTTTTAAGGAGACGTCTAGAGCTTCACGTGGCTCCCGTGCCCTTGGGAGACGTGGAGAACTGTCTGATTCACGCTCGAATGATCCGAAGAGAAAGTGATGTGCTCAATGGCAGCTCCAATGGCCTCCCAGGGCGCTCCCAGGTCTGCAGGCAAAGGCGTGTTTCCTTTGCCCCACGTGGACCATACACCTGGAGAGACACAGCCTGGAGGGTGGCGGGCCCCGAGGGAAGTGGGAGATGGCCCAACACGCAGGGCTGAGCAGGGTGCTGGGCGCCCAATCAGGGAGAGGTCAGGTTGTGGGGGAGGGGGAGCGGTTCTGCAGGGGCTTCTTAGTGACTGGGTGGGGCAAGGGTCTCCAAAGAACCCTGAAAGTACCCCCTGGGGAGAAAGAGTCAGCTTTACACATCTGCTGGGCCCAGTGAACTCAGAACTTCCATCCCTGCCCCTGCGCTCCCTCCACTGTTCCAAACTGAGAGTGGGGACGGGGAGGTCCCCTGAGGGGGTTTCCTCTGGCCCTCCAGATTCACCGTCCACCTTTCCCAGGCCGAGCCCGGGGAGGCCGACCTCCGCGGACTGCATGCACGGGCCCGTCTGCCCTGCAACGGGCTAACTGGAGCGGAGGCACAGGCTTCTCTCTCCTTCCCCACGGGGTCACCGTGGGCTGCTACCCCCTCTCCCAAAGATGGTTGCCGCTCGGGTAGCCCTAGCCACACAGCTCCCTTCTCCTGGTCCTAGTGACTTCTCCTTCCCCTTGTACCTGCAGGTCCTGGGGTTCTCTGCGCTCCTAAGTCCTGCTCACACCCTTGTAAACAGCCCTTTCATGAAACTCGCCTCAACTTTTGGCTTCGAGAGTCATGTGCTTCCTGTTGAGACCCTGACTGACACAGAGGGGAGAGAGGAAAGAAGTCAGCAGTGCCCACCGCCCCATCCCCACCAGTGGCAGGCAGAGCCCAGGGACGGGAGGCATCTTAACTTTCACTGGAGTTTAAAGCTGTGATTATTGGACTGGGCTGAACACAGCAATGATGGAACTGAGGCTGTTTGCATTACCTGAAAATGACCTGAAAAGTCATGGACTTGACTCAGATTTCATCCAGGGCAGCAGAAAAATTGGCTCCACTGAAGATGCTCACAGGGACAGTGGGACATGAAAGTAGAGTTGCTTTCTCATCATAGGAGGACTTGTACTTGTTCAAGTACGAGTTCAAGTACGAGTCCTCTTATCCCAAGGGCCGGCTCTGGGATTCGAGTCCAGGCGGTCTGACTCCAGAGCCCATGTCCTAACTAGTCTCCTACAGTTTCTTGCAGAGCAGCTCATTCTAGAAGTGAGGACCTCTTCCATTTTCAATGTTCGTCCCAAGAAGAGACCCTAGACTTCTCCCTCAGCTCCCAATTTGAAAATTCCACCCTTCTTCTGGGTTTCTAATCCAAAACGGTCATTTGGGGCATTTCCTTTGGTTATCCCGGGGAGCAAACTGGTCTTTAAGCCAAAGACTTTGAACCAAAGCACTTCTATAGAGTGTCCGTGAGGCGGGCCCTCCTCCTGCCTCCCTGCTTACTGCCTCCAGTTCAACCTTTGATCTCAGCCTGGACAGAAGTGTCTGGTGGTGGCCCTGGGTGATCTTGGCCAGAAGCTGGTCAAGGTTTTCCTGAATGATTTGAATACAGTAGCCCTCGCGCCCCACTGATCTGTGAGGCATATGTTCCAAGACTCCCACGTGGATGCCTGAAGCCCCGAACCGTATACATATCGTGTTTTGTCCTATACATATATTTCCACTCAAAGGAAGCACTTTCCAGCTACTCTCTGGCCTGCCCCAGACGCCAGAATCATTGCTCTTGCACTTGGTGCCTGTTACTAAGTAAAATGAAGGTTCCTTGAACACAAGCACTGCGATACCACAATAGCTGCCTTGATAATCCAGGCGGCTACTGAGCGACTAACAGGTGGACGGCATCCACAGGACTAAGGGTTGATTCATGGCCTGAGCAGGACAGAGCAGGAACGGCGAGAGATTTCATCATGTTACTCAGAACGGCATGCGATCGAAAACTTATGAATGATTTATTTCTGGAATTTTCCATTTAATATTTTCGGATCTCAGTTGATTGAGAGTGACTGAAACCACGACGAACGGAAGCGTGGATAAGGGGGGACCTGACTGGAATCCCTATACTCCCTCGTGTCCCGCGTGACCCTTCCAGTCCTACCCCAAATACCATCTACTACAAGAAGCCTCCAGGGCATTGATGGGGGGCGGGGTCAACCAGCCCTGCTCTGTGCTTCTGCAGGATCTTGGCCACACTCTATTACTGCTCTCACACTGCAGAGCAACAACCCGTCTACACAGTGAGCGGCTCAACAGGAAGTTCATCTGTGGTTATGATTTTGATTTTCATATCTTCAATGTCCTACACAAGGCCTGACACCTGAGGGCTTGATAAAGGTTTTCAGGATAAATTAATGAGTGAATCAATGAGAATGAATTCCTTCAGCTTTTGAATCAAGTGGACTAACATTTATTAAACACCCTCCAGACGGCCAGCACTGTGCTAGGCACTGAGAGTCACCTCCAGTATAAAGGTACCATTTCTGCCCTCAAGAAACACAACCTGGCCGGGAAGATGAAGGTGAGTAACAAGCAGTAACAGTGCTAGTCTTAACTACTAGAGTTTACTGAGTGCTTGCCATGTGCCAAGCTCAGTTCTCAGCAAGTTACCAGGTGGACACTCATTTTAATCCTCATAACCACCCTATGAAGAAGGACTATTATTATCTCTCATTTACAGACGAGGAAACTAAAGCTTAAAGCCACCCAGCGAGGAGGTGGCATACCGAGTTCCAACCAGAGTATAAAATATGTATGAATGACTGCAAATGTTGCAGGAGTAAGGAGAAGAGGGAGACGCTTGTGGGAACGCTTTGAGCTTGAGGCTGAACTTGAGCTGAGTCATGAATCCCCTTCCCTTAACCGTTCCTCCCGCCCGGCTGGCATCCAGGACCCTCGTCCCCCTGCACCTGGAGCCCTCGAGGAGACCACTGCACATCAGGGGACTGTGCAAGGGCGCTGATGTCATCAGCGCTCCTGGGGCGGCTGGCGCCCCAGCTCCCACCAGGCGCCTCCCCAGATCTGGAGCCCGACGGGGCAGGAGCCCACGGCAGCTGCTGATTAATTTCCACTGACATGAGGTTGCGTCTTCGGCAAGCACGGTATTAAATAGCTCCTTTTGATCATAATTAAGTTTCTCTCGGGCTGATGCTATAAATAGCCATGCCCTATTGATTGGAGGGTCTGGGCTGTGAGCTCAGCGTCCTCCGGGAGCCTTTCCAGGCCTGGCCTGGGCTCTCGAGTCCCACTTTTCTCTTCCTGACATGCAGCATTCCTAATTTCAAGGGCAGGTGCAGCCAAACGCCAGGCTTGGGTTCGGCTCATTTTCCCACTCTGCCCCACCCCCACTGCCAGGCCAGCTGAAGCTGGGGTTGACTCACTGGGCTTCCCAAGGGAGACCAGGCAGAGACCTCAGGAAGCAGGACACCCGGCCTCTCCTCTGGGCCCTCTGGACCTGAGCTATCCCCTCTCTCTGCAGTGACGACAATATCCCTGCCTGAATACCGCCCTGTTACACCAGCAGGGAAACTGAGGCCCAGACCAGGGAAAGGCCTGTTCAAAGTCTCTGGAGAAGAAATGAACTCACGACCAAGGCTGTCCCTTCCTGTTTCTCTTCTTAAAGAAAGAACCAACCTTGTTCTGCTGAACTCGAAGCTATGTCTAAGGGAGGAGGGAAGTGGGGGGCTGGCCTCCAAGTCCCAGAGTCACAATGCGGGGCATCCGGAGAAAAGCACGTTGATATGAGTCTCTGCTCAACACAGGTGTATACTGATAGTAGAAGCGCCAGACGGAAGTCCCTACTTGTCCCCACTTGGTGTCCCTTCCCAGGAAGCAACCAGGCTCTTTCTCCAGGACTTCTCCCCAGCTCCCTGGAGGCCCCACAACCACTAAACACACGCACAGCTGGTGCTTAGCCCAGTCTGGGGTTCCCTGGTGTTTGGTTGTTTTCCTCCCACTCTAAGGATGTGATGGGCTGGGCACAAGGCAGCAGAGAGGAAAGATCCGCCCTGAAGTTGCCAGGCCCCGCACGACCCCACCTCTGCCACCGACCAGTGGTGCGATCCTGGGCAAGTAACTTAACTTCTCTACGCTCTTGTTTTTTTCCACCTGTAAAATAAGTGGGTGGATGAAACGACCTTTTGAGTTCCACAATGACACGATTCTAAGTAAAACAGGGCATGTGCATACCTGCACGGGGAAGGGAGCATGGCAGAGCCGATGCTAAGTTTTCCTTTTAAAACAAGACATTGCTTGGGCCCCCAGAGGAGGGTGGTCTGCAGAGGGCAAGCCCTGATGTCAGGCTCCCGCCTTCCACACCTTACAAGCCGTGGCTCTTAGATCAAATCTGTTCCATCTCCTGTCATTATAAATAAAATTGGGACACTCCCTCTCTCACCTATTGTCCATGGCTGCTTTTGTGCATAAGAGCAGAGGCGAGTAGCTGCAACAGAGAGCGTGTGCCCTGCAACGCCTAAACCATTTACTTTCTGGCCTTTACGAAATAAATTTGCCATTCTCTGCTAGAGTATGTGAGTAGGTGGGGGCGGGGGGCGGTGGGTTAGGACCTTGCCCCTGAGGCTGGGGATCCACGCCTGCGGAGATCCTGGGCAGAGCAGACTGCCTAGTCCCTGCCGTCCTGCAAATCGGCGGATAGCAGAGTCACTGGTACTTTTCCAGGGGACATGAATAAGGGCCCTTGAGTCTCCAGGGGTTCTGCCCAGGGACCTGATAATCTGGAGATTGGCTGTCCCCAAACCGCCAGACATACATACATATAGAGACACACGCATGTGCAGGTGCATGCACGTGTATACACACACACACACACACGCACACACAGCCAGGCTGGGGCAGGGAGATATTCTCTGAGTATGTGACAGAGACAGGATCCTAAACCAACTTGCTCAAGGGCATCTAACCCGACCGGGCTGCGCTCTTCCCTGCTGGGGCCCCATGGCTCATCGGCTCTAGAAAACCTCTGCACTTCCTTGCAGAGCCCTGAGCCCAGATCAGGGTAGGAGCGAGCCTCAGGCCCAATCGCCAGTGCCCAGGAGCAGAGCCATTCCCCGGGAAGAGAAGGAAAAGTTGGTCACTGACAAACAGTGCAGACTGGGAGCCCTGCGGACCTCACTTGGCAATCTGATCGATGCAGGAACAGAGCAGTAAGCTGCCAGGGAACTGGGGAGCGGGAGGCGGCTGGAGCTGGAGCGAGGGAACAGAGACATTCAGCAGAATCAGCATGGATAAAATAAAAACGCACTGCCATTTAGCCTCCACACTCCGTGCTCCCAAAGCCTCCTAAAGCTCTCCAGGCTTGGGCTGCTCAGCTTGGGGTTTCCGGGGGTCTCCTGTAGCCCCCTTCTGGTGGTCAGCACCGCAGGACAGGCCTTGATCTCCACCCAGAGCCTCCAGCATCCACCTGGCGGGCTCTGGAGCTTTGATGGCTTTTTCTTCCTCTACACGAAGCCCGATCTGGTTTTTCAGGGCGGTGGGGAGGGGGGACAAAATCTCTCGATTAGTTCTCACACAGCGGCTGCCCGAGGCCATATGCCGTGTTCTCCAGCTCTGCCGTTATGCATCTTGCTTGTAATTGCTTTAGAATGACACTCATCATGTTCTATTTTATCACCCAATGACAGATCCATACAGGGGAAGGGAAACACGTGAAGGCACACTCACAGAGGGAGCCAGACTGCATAACGGTCAGGGAGAGTGATTGTTCTGAAATTCCGAGAGCTGGACTCTGTCCACTCGCCTAAAGAGAGGACGCGTTGTGTTCTCTGCTGTTGCCTCCGCGTATCAAAGGGAGGCAGGCGTGGAGGGCCGCCTGGCCCACGCTTCCAGAGGCACTTTCACACGCTCACCCGCTCCCTCCAACTCCCTGCAAAACCCTCAGCCTTCTCTGCTGTAATTACTCACAGGAAGATTTCTTTCCAGGAGCAAAAGGCAACTATAAACAGAGAGGCAGAGGTGGAGTTGCTTCTCTGTATGGATGCTCCACCTCCATCCAGCCCTCTGAGGTTGACAGCCTTCCCTTCTCACCCCTGTCACCGCTCCAGGGGGCCCACCCCATCCGCCACTTTCCCCGGGGAACAGGCAGGGGCCTCCCTCGTTCCTAAAGGCCACGGAGTTGGAAGCTCCCAGGGGCCTGTGAACTGAGCCACGGACACGTGAACTGTACTCCGACACCTGCTCCCTGGGGCCAGTGAGGGGGAGGGGGGACATCTGTACTCTCCCCCTGCCCGCTGCCAGGAAGGGTGGTAAACCCCAGAGACCATCGGCTGTGACAAAGGAACCCGGAACATCTTGTGTCATCGCCGTCCCTGCTGAGTGCTCTCTGGCACACAGTACGAAGTAGAACACCAAGAGAGCCCTTCCCTCAGAACCTAGGTGCAGAAATGGGCTGGGGGTGGTGACGGCCTGCGGCCCAAGGGCCCTGAAGTCCTAGTGACTTTTCTCTTCCCCATCTTGGACCAAACCTCTCCACTCACCCCACTACTGGGACCTGCATCTTCTGCCTGAGCTGGCTTCACGGCAGACCCCAAACGAATCCTGCAGAGCCCTACCACCCATTTAGGGTTGAGATCTGGGCCTAGAGAAAACACTCCCAGCCCCAAGGTCCTTTCTTGCTAAGGATGCTGATCCTCCGAGCACCTGCTAAAGCCCCACTTAACAACCCTGAGAACAGCTCACGGCCTCGGTCACCCTCCAGATGGGGAAACGGGGTCTGCCATGGAGTGGGGACACTACAGGAGCCAAAGACCAGCCAGAGCTGGGTCCTCTCTCCTCCCCTCTCCACAGAAAAGTTCCCAAGAGCTTGGGCCTCTGTAGTGACCCCTGTCCAAGCCTAGAAGGGGGTCAGGTACAGAACACTGGAAAATCCTTGGGGGAACCTGGGGCTAGATTTGGGGGTGGGAACAAGAAATCCCATGTTGACCCCTTAGGCTGAGACAGAGAGAGAGGCCTGCCTGACGCACAAACAGTTACGCAGGCGAAACTGCCTCCAGTCCCGAGTAGACACTTTCTCTCACATGAAGATGGGAATGAGGGAACGAGCTTACGTCCCGGGGGACAGGGGACAGAACAGAACAGACTGTTTCCAGCGCACTTTCCCATCAACACTCATCTTTCTATTTCTTAATGAGGAACCCGCGGGGTGCCCAGGGCCTTAGCGGTCGGAGAGGTTAGGGAATGATCGGGGGAACCCCATCCAAAGGCCCACTTTCCCCTCGGGAAGACCCCGGGTCACACCCTGCCTCCTGCCCCTCCCTGCCAGAGCAACGGGGTGTATGCCCAGGAGCCTGGGGAGGGGGCACGGGTAAGGCAGCCTGGACTTCGCTCTTGTCTTGGGGAGGAGAGAGATGCCACGGAGGGCACAGCCCCCTGTCTGCCCAGGGACCCGGGCTACAGCCCGGCCTACTTCACTCCCTCCTGGCTGAGCCACAGGGGCCGGCAGCCAGGATTCGGGCTGGCTGCAGCGGGCCTGTCCACCTGCACTCATCACAAATGCAGTGGGCAGCCTCGGCTGTCCCTCAGAAAGCAAACATTGACGCCAGCGAGGCCATTGTGCTCCCAGCAGCCCTGTCACCCCCATCAGACCCAGTTGGCATGATGTTTCCTGGTCTTTGTTGAATGTGTCCAATTTCCTGACCAACTCCCTGATAAATAATCGTTTCCTCGTTCACTCTCGGCAGCTCCAAGCAAGGGAAGGGAGGAGGCTGGTTGGATGGGGACGTCTCTTTCTTTTGTTTCCTCGGTGTCTGAAAGCCAAGGTTGACCTCTGCTTAGTGCAGAGGGCACAGGCTGCTCTGCAAAGGGCTGTCTGTCTCTTCCTTGGCAGCTGCCAGCAGCTACCAAGTCCCCTCCGTGCTGCCCTTTGCATCGACTGTGCATCTTCTCTCCACTCCCCTACGCTGAAGCTCTGCACTGAAACTGGGTGACGAGCCAACAGGATGACGGTCTAGGGAACTGGGTATTTTACGGGAGGCCGGAGGGAGACATTAGAAGATCTCATGGCATGAAAGGAAGAGCATTGTTTGGGAACTAAGATGATCTGGGTTCCTGTCTGACCATAGCTGCTGCCTGACTGACACTGGGCTGTCATCTCAGCCTTCTCATGGCTGAGACACGGGACTCAGCCAGAGCCCTCCTCGCCTGTGTGAGTGGGGCCTGCAGAGCTGAGCCCTTGGGCAGCTACAGTTCCACTTCCGTTCTCCCTGCAGCTTCTGCCCTGAGTTTCCCTGGCCCGAGTCGCTGGCACACCATCTGGTCTTCCTGGGCAAGCCAAGAGTTATTTACCAGTGACAGTTCTGTTCATCTGGCCATTCCGCCCACGTGCAAGCCTCAGTGGTGGCTAACGTCGAACACACACGTGCCAGGTGCCGGCCTGGGCACTCCACAAACGTCATTATTTTTCATCCTCACAACAATTCTCATTTCCCAAACCTGAGGTTCACAGGCAGATACCTGTTTGGTCACGTGGCAGAGCTGGGGCTGCAACCCAGGTCTGTCTGCTTTCAGAGCCATGCTCTGACGAACCTCTAGCGGGGCCCCCTGGGAGCAGTGAGGCCTGGCTGCCAGCAGCGATCACAGTTGTCAGGAATGAAAACGCCATGACTCCCTCCTTTTGGCCTTGGGACAGGGGGAAGTTAGTGACACCAAAGAAGAGAACCTGTTTTCTTCACTATTCCCAACCCCCGGACCAAAAAAGCCACATCACTCCATTGCGCCCCACAGTTAGAGATCTGAAGCCACTTGTGTTGGCATCATAGAAATAACTTGGACTTTTGACAAGGTTAAGTTCCATGTGGACCTCCAGCCTGTCCAAACCTGCCTACTGTCACCCACTATAAAACTGAGTCCACCAAGTTCACAGTAAAGACCCTATGCCAGGCTGCAAAGGCAGTCACCAATTCTCTCCATCCCTTTTTATCTACCCACCCCCCCCACCGATGTGACATTGAGGCTCTCATCACCAAAAGGTAGAATCTAGTCCTTTACCCCTTGAATCTGGGCTTGCCCATGTGATTCGCTTTGCTTATCGGGACATTAGCAAACGTGCCAGAGGCAGAGGCTTGAAAAGTGCCTGAAGTGTCTGTACGTTGAGTTTGACCTGTCCTGTAGCTCTTGGGGACTCGGTGACTGCCATCATTTGAAGGATCGGGACTATCGAGCTGGATGATGAAGACAAGAGCCATGCCATCCATCCCTGCTGCCCCAGCTGATCTCGAGCCGGCCACCAGATATGCGTGTGAGGCCATCCCAGCCCATCCACCTCAGTCGAGCCGCAGTTAACCGGAGAGATCGGCTTTGTCAGCCAGACCAAGAGAACCGCCCAGCCAGCCCACAGAATCAAGAGAAATAATGAATGTTTATGGCTTCAAGCCACTAGATTTCTGGGGTGGTTTGTTATGCAGTAAAAGCTGACACAGAATCCTATGAAGAAACTGAAGAAGAATATCACGCACATGAGAGGGACCATCTAGAATAGCAGTTAGTGGGGTTAGAGAGCCAGAATGCCTGGGTTTAAGACCCCCCTTGGCCACTGAGTAAGTAACTGATGATTTACTTCATCTCTCTGTGCCTCGGTTTTCTCATCTGTAAAGGGGGGTGATATTAACAACACCTACTTGATAGGGCTGTTGTGAAAACTGAATTAATAAATGTGGAGCACTGAGAACAGTGCCTGGCCCATGACATGAGAGTTTTCCTATCATTATTATTAGAATAAACAGCCCCACCAAAGTCACTATTGTCATTGAGTTGTTCTATGGAGCGGGGAGGCTGGCCAGAGACCTCTGGCTCCAGCGAAGGCTGACCTGGGCCAGTGCACTGACCCGCTCAGGAGGGACGGAGGTGAGACCTCAGGAAAGATGTCCAGGCAGGGAGCTCTGCTAGATATCTGCAAAGGAGGTTCCAGGGGGCCTTCCAGCCGGACAGCCGTCGGGGACCGAGAGGGGCCCGGGCAGGCTGTGCTGCCCCAGCTGCTGCTGCACCAACACACGGAGTTTCTTCTCTTCTGGAAGGTTTTCTGTCTAAGCAAAGCCTTGGCTTCTCTGAGAGCATCTTATTGCCCTCCTCGAGGCAGTCTTGAGGTTTGGAGGGAATTAGTCCTCCACGGGAAGGGAGCGGAGGACTCATCCTTATCCTCCTTAATCCCACCCACCGGCCAGCGCCTCTGAATTGCTTTCTGGATATAACTCTATTGCAATTCAGTGGAAGGAGAGAAATAGGCAGTTATATACCAATATGGCTGCCTGGGTACCCGGGCAGGGCACTAAGACTCCTACGCCACAGTACTGGACTCAAGGATTTGACTGCCTTCCCTGGCTTGGCACATGGTGCTGGGCCAAAGCAGACCGACACTGAGAATGGCCCATCAGGGACCCTGAGAGCACCAGGTGGGTAGGGGTGAAACCAAAGATGCTGGAGTCTCCCGACCCGTGGGCCTTCATGCACAGGTGAGCAGGTTTGGGTTACAAACGGGTAGCGGTGTGTGCATATCTCCTCAGCCCCCAGAAAGGCTGGGTAGAGGGGAGGAAAGCAGGAACCTGATCAATAAGGTCCTGCCTCAAGAAGCCTGGCCAGCCCCAGAGAAGCAAGGTCAAAGGCATGGCCAGGTGACCACGCTGGTCTAAAGGAGAACCGTCAACCTTGGAGCGAGGAGGGCAGCACAAATTCAGAGGGGCCCCTCTTGGACAGAATGGAAGTTTACCTTGTTGAAATTCTAGGGGCTATGAGGAGGCAGCCATGAGAATGGGGTGGAGAAGAGAACTGACTCTTGCCTACGCAGGAAACGGGAGGGTTGGGGTTCTCCGGCCTGCAGGCGTGGGACCGCCACTGCTGGGAGAGCAGTCCCCAGTGCCCAGTCACTGGGGACAGGGCTGCCTCCTTCACCTTCCTCTCCATCGCTCGGAGGCCGTGGTCCCTAGCTCTGCCAAGGAGCATGACTAGAGGTGTCAGTACAGTTCGTCTGATTCATTTCTGAATCTGGTGACCACACCGGGCTTTTTGTCACCCCAGAAGCAGGCACACACAGTCTGCCCAACAGGGATGTTTGTTGACTGAATAAAGGAAAGAGACAATAGCTGATTCAGACCCGCACCGCAGGCAGAGACTTGAGCTCCTCGCCCAACCCCTGACACATTTTTGTGTAAACAGGATCACAAATCCCAAGACTGCTGAATCTCCCTGGTTTGCATTTAATTTTAAGCAAACTGGTCTTTGGTTTAATTGTAAACAATGAACATGAAGAAAACAAAGATTTTAAACTTGTTTTTTTTACAATGAAAATATTCGTACCTTTGTGTATACACAAGCCCCCCGTTAAAAAAAGTTACCCCTATAATTGAAGTTTCATTAAATAATATTGACACGCCAAATGAGAGGCACTCACACCTATGGGAATATGGGAGTTTTACAGATGCTGCTTGAAAGATGACAAGATATTTTTTTCTTTATATGTTTGGTATATTTCACAATTTTTTTAAAGTAAAAAATCTAACATCTTCACTTATGTGAGGTCCCTAGAACAGTCAAATTCATAGAGACATGATCCCTGTCGATTCTCTCTGGATTCTTTCAGTAGAGTTCCTTTCTGGGGTAATGGGGTGGGTGGGTGAGGGGTTCATCTAAGGACCAGAAGCCCCAAGCTTGGCCCAGGATGATGCCTCTGGTGTGGGAGAGAGGGTGACCTTTCAGCAGGCCAACCTTCCAAGAATGGAGGGACTCTGGACGGTAAAAAGAGAACAAGGACCTAGAGGTTCCCCAGTGTCAACAAAGGCTCAGGGTGACACTGAGGACTCCCTCCTCTGCCCGCCCTCTCCACCAACAGGCCTTCGTGCATGCGCACACGTCATGTGCACACAGCACACACACACACGCACACACACACACACACGCACACTTACACACCGTGAGTATGGTGCCAGTTTCTGGCTCTCTCCTCCAAGTTTCACTTTTGGCCTGGAACACGTTGCCTTTCCAGCTCTCCAAGCCAACCTTCTCACATGATTTACACACTCCTAGAAGTTCTGTCTCTTCCATATATCTCTAGGTGGATAGATGTGACGATCCCCTTGGCTCTGCCCTATCTGGATAGGTAACACCCCAGAGCTACATACCTCACCCCAAGTTTGGGCATATCCTCCCTCACTTCATGCTGTGAAACGTACAAACCTTGCCCTGACTCATTGCCCAGTACTGCTTGATTTAAAGTTTTTTTTCCATAGGTTGTTGGACCCACACACGTGCAGGTGCTTTCACTGTGTCTGAAGTGAACTGGCAGGACGTGACAGGGCAGCGATGGGCCAGGACCTGACAATGGAGCCCTTTCTGTGTGCCAGGCACTCTGCTCGGAGCTGGAGTCCCGGACCGCGATGCCTTTCGCTGAGGAGCAAGGGCTGCCTACGCAGACGGGCTGTTTACCCAGGCGTTCAGAGGGCGGTGACAGGAGAAAGCGGGCCTCCCTGGGGGAACACTCCCTGACCTGGCCCATCTCCACCGAACTGCCCCTCCTCTGCCACCGCCCCACTGCCTGCCCACTCTGCCGCCTTCGTCCGCTCTGCGTGCTGGAAAGAACGCCCGTGAGAGGCCCACAGCCAGACAGCCCACACGCTCGCCCTCTCCCCAGTCCTCTGTGATCATTTAATGGTTGGTTTCATTCAAATAACTCAAGGTAATGTAAGCCAAGCTGCCCACACGAATGCTAATAGCGATATATAGATTCCCCTGCGTTCCTGTGGGGAACTCATGTAATAAAATAATGGGAGTGGAGAAGGGAAGGGCCATTTACAGACCAACGGGATAACAGGAGAGAAATAAGCAGGGGGTGGGGGTGGGGTGGGGGTGGGGCAAGCAGGACCCTGGTGGAGGTGTCAGTAGGGATGGGGCGGTCGGGGACAATGGATGGGGTGAGGTCTCCACTCGCCCTAGAACTCGCCCATCTGTGCCACACAAGCCCTTGGCTGTTGACCCCAATGGGCCTGGAGAGGAGCTGGCACACCCAGGTAGCCTCCGCTCCCCAAACGCCTTGGATCTGCCAGGGCTGTGCCCATGTCACCCTAAGTCTGTGCCAGGACAGATGTCCCAGGGTCTACTTGCCAGTGAGTCCCTAGTGACTTCCTTGATCATAATTATATTTGCCTTTCAGAGCAAAAGGGGATAGATTTTGCCTAAATCCGAGGATACGCGGGGCTGACAGAGCTATCTGATGGTCCCAGGGCTGACATCATACGCCTTCCCCTCACTTGGCCCATCCAGACGTACTCGGGGAGCTGAACTCACAATTCCCTGCTCTAAGTGGTAGAGGGCTGCTGACCCTGATCTGGGTCACCATCAGGTATCCTGGAGCCCTCTTGGGAAGTCCAAGCAGGACCTCCCAGGCCCCTCTGCAGACTCGTGTTTTCAATGGCCACTTTGGGCAAGGACTCTTTTAATTTCTGCCTCTTTGGAGATGAAGAACCGGAAATGGGAAGGTCCCCAGTGCCCATCTAGTGGCTGGTTCTCCGACCTGTGGATCATCAGGCTACTGGGCTGATGATCCATTTCTCTTTGAAGAGTGAGATTGAACAGCCTGCAAACTGGCTGGGAGATTGAGAACTCACGAAGTCCAAGCCTTCACCATACAGAAGAGGACGCGGAGGACCAGAGAGGGGAGGTGACTTGCCCAAGATCGCACAGCCTGCTGAAGGTGGCCCCGTGACCCACATCTGACTCCTAGTCCAGCAGTCTTTCTGTCGTCCTGCAGAGATGCCCATCCCAGCTGACAGTCGGTCAACGCACACGAGGCAACTCGAGCATAAAGCACCTAACTCAGAGCATAAACGCAGCAGCCTCTGCTCCTCAGATGAGAAGCTGACCTTACATGGAAATATTAAGAAAGTCAAACACGATGTGTGTGGGTGGGGGGTGGGCATAACGCTTCATCATCTCCCTCTAAGCCCTGCCCAAACTCTGAGCATGCCAGTCGGGCTGCGGGAAATGTTTTATTAATCAACACAATGCCCTTTTGCCAGCCCAGAAAGAAGCTTCTGCTGCAATTGGGAGGAAGGGGAGAGGACAGGGGCTTTAGCTTAGAAGACAGGAACACGAGCCACTGGGGACAAAAGTCTCAGAACTTCAAGCAGCTTCTGGAGGTAGAAGAGACACAGGCCAGGGAAGAAGGAAGAAGAGAAAACAAATGTAGGGTCACATCTGGCACACTGCTCTTCTTCATCTCTGGTGCAGAAATGGCGTGGAAAAGGCAGAATGAGTCTAATCTCAAAATGTCACAAGAGCCAGCAGAGGGGGAAGTGAGGGCCAACACTCACGAAGACAGAGCCACACCTGGTACTGCGACTCCTCACGGAGGGCTCAGCACCTGTGACCCCTCAGGGGTTACATTCTCCGGGAGACTCCTCGCCCCTCCGCACGTGCCCCATCTTCCTGCCATATAGCACCACGAGGGGACGACGGCTGCGGGGAGTGGAGGACAGGCAGCCCGTGCTCTGTCCCCGGGTTCAGACAGGCTCCCCCATCACTGCTGCGTCCCTCCATTCCAGAAATGTGAGGACTGGCCCCGCTCTCTGCGGAGCTGAGCTGCAGTATCTCTTAGTGGGAAGGCCGGCTGAAAGGCTGAGTTATGCCCAAGGGTCAGCTGTAGGCGTGGGTAGGGATGTCATCAACACCCAGATATAGGACATGGGCAAAAAAAAAAAAAGCCACTGGAGATCAGAATCCCTCCAGAGAGGAAGGCGGCATGAGATTTTAAGAAGTTATTCTAAAAGATATTTACAGAGGCTATTTAAATACTGTGTATATTTGCAACTTCTTTCCCTTAATCTTTTTTTTTCTTTTTTTTGCACAAGGTCTATTGCTACGCAAAAATCTCCCATCTCCTTTTTCTGTCTTCCCTCCCTTCACCAGTAAGGGCTTCGCCTCCTGCTTGTCACATGGGTTCGTCCACGTCTCTGTTGCCCCAGACAAGCTTGGATCCCGCTAACCTTGTCTCTCCCGACTCTGATCTTCCCTTTGTCACTGTCCCGCGTTCGCTCTTTGCTCTCATGACCTTTGCCAACAGGTCCTGGCGTGGAAGGAGGCTGGGGGCGCTGTGTCTTCCTTCCTTTTTTCCCTAAGACAGAGGCTGGGGGAGATTTCTCCCGAAGGTGTCTCTTATGGAAAGCTGGGTGGTTAGTGATAAGTTAAAAGCCAACGCAGGTGGGACCCACACGAGTTGGAACCCCAGCTTCTCTATTCACAGCTGCAGCTCTAAGCAGGCCTCAGCTTCTTCAGCTACAGAACAGAAAATAGTAATATCTCTCATATGGTTCGTGAGAGGTTATTGGGAGGGTAAAATGAGAAAATGCATGTAAACAATTTATATTTAGCACAGTACCTGGAACGTCGTAAAAGCAACAACACTGTCGTTAGTGTTGTTGCTGATGATGAAGGACAGTGGTCCCTCACGTGGCAGGGTGAGACTATTTCTACTCATTCAGTCCTCAGCTGTGATGGCAAACAGCTGCTTCTCCGCCTTCTGGATAACAACCCTAAAGAGACTGGAGCACAGCTATTAAGGCATCATTTCTGTCCCGGGGCCAGCCTCTCCCTGACTCCTAAGCAACTGTGGACCTTCACTGGGGAGAGGCAGGAGTGGCTGCCCTCTCCTGCTGTGACTCTGTATCTCTCCCCAGTGTCAGGCTGATGGCCTCACTCTCTCTCCCTTACCAGCTTTATCTCTCTCTCTCTCTCTCTCTCTCTCTCTCTAGCTTTTATTTCAACCTTTCATTCATATTTTGTACATTCATTTGTTTATTGTCTGTTGCTCTTACTAGAATGCCGGCCTCAGAGAATTTGTCTATTTTATTCACGAATATATCCTCAGCCCCAGGCACACTGCCTGACACAAAAAGACCCACATTTTTGTTGAATAAATGATCGAATGAATAAATACATTTAACTTTTCCACCGTGATCTTTCAAGGGCCAGCTGAAATGCCACCTCCTCCAAGAAGCCATCCCTGAATCCTGCATCCTCCTCTTTCCGCTCACACTTTCTTGCCTTCTACTCGTACCTTGTTGAACCCAGAAATGCAGCTCAGTGTGCATGGGGCACCCCTGCTACGGGACTGAGGCTCCTTACGAAGCAGCGGGCTCTAAAGGAGTCAGAAAGGCTTGGTCTGAATCCAGTGATGCCGCTACGGCTGCAGCGTGGGAGCTCGGGCAAGTTACCTGAACTCGATGTCTCAGTCTTGTCACGTGTAGAATGGGAACCTAGCGCCCACCTCACAGGACTGAGTCCTCATCCCCTTTCTCTCCTTCTAGTGAGACACATATCAACTAGGGCTGTGTCTTGCTCACAGGGACAGCTCAATGCACGTTTGCCGACTTGCTGAACCATCGCTTTCCCTATTGCTTATCGAGAACCCAAGGTGGCATCTCGGAGAGGGAGCAGGCCAGAGGTGATGCCAGGGGTTGTGCCTGACATCTCTCTCTGGAGAAGGAGGGTTGAGATTTAAGACATACAGCAGTATCTGAAATCTATGAAGGCTCTGCCCAGGAGTCTGGCACTGTAAAGACCAGGACAGTGCCACCCACAAAGGCTGCACCATTCTGAGTCAGCGTCCCCCTTGGCCAGGCACGGATGGTTGTTGCTCTGTGACCACTTAGACCCCATCTCCTATCCACATGCAAGGTAAGGATCCTGTAATTTTTTTTATTTTTTATTTTTAGCAAAGCCTATAAACAAATTTTGCTTTCCTGGGTCAGTGCTGTTTATTCAATTATCATTGTAGGAAACTAAAAAGGAAACCTTGTTTTACTAGAAAAAACCAATATGACCTTTTAGCTCCAGCAAAAACACCATATGAAAGGGAAGGAACTTCCACAGGCCAAGAAGGGAGGCTGCAGAGAGGCGGAAACGTCAGCAAAGCTGCTCTCAGGTGGCACCGACTTTCCTAAAGGGGAGCGGAGAGTGTCCCCCACGGCCCCCTCTCTTCCTTCCCTTGGTGTTGTCCTTGGCAGTCTCAGCTCTTTTTCCTGCTTCAGCTGATAATTTTGAATACTACCTCGTTAGCCCCCTTCTCCCTGCAAAGCTCCTTTCCACCTTTCCACCTGCCTGCCGGCCACCTCAAGGACAGCAGGGTAAACTGCAAAAGCTGCAGGTGCAAAGCCAAGTTCATTGTCTCTACCTTCTCCCCAACCTCCCACCAAGCTGTTTGTCCTCTAATGTCTGCTAACTCCATATCTCTAATCGGCCAGTCCTGCGATTCCAGGGTTACTTCGACTTCTTCTCCTGGATGTCTTTCCACTCTAGTCCTTTCTCTTCTTTTCCACGGTGACTGTCCTAAGTCCCACTTTCTTTACTTCTTCCCTGCATCGGTCTTATGTCTGACCACACCGTGTCCGAGGTCTTCCTTCTAACATTCATCCAGGAGACAGCTGCCAAATCTTCCTAATCAACGCGTCACTACAACTCCTTGAGTGGCTCCCTGATGCCTACCAAATAAATTCCTTAGACTAATATTCTAGGCCCTCTCTGCCTCTAGGAAACCTTTCGATGCTGCTTATCTTTAGCCATTATCAGCATATACCTTAAACACTAGCAACCCAGCATATTTGTTAAGCTCTCCAAGCACCATGCCCTTTGCAATGTACTTACATTTCCCGTTTCCACATATGAAAATCCTACCCACTGTTGTTGGTTTAGCTGAAATGTCACCTTTTCCGTGAAGCCAATCATTCATTCATCAGCAAATATTTACTAGGCATTTATTCTGTGCCAAACACTTCCTGATTATTTCAGCACATACTCCATTCTCTCTTGTATGCTCATAAACATATTCAAACCCCCTGCTATATTGTAAACCTAGGGACAGACTGAGGTCGAATTTATTTCTAGATCCCCAACAAATACTAGGTGTCCAATAATCTTTGTGGAATTGAATCAAGATTTATGCTGTCCATGGTTCTGATATCGTTTCGTTTAATTCTCCTAGTTTGTGTTTTTTTTTTTTTGTTCCTGCTTAAGTATGTGTGACCACGAAGAAGTAAAAATAAACTAATGATACTTCTCAGCAGCTATAAGCCTGTAATTATGGTTAACTCTCAGTTACCCATGCCACTAGGAAAATAGTGGTG
This sequence comes from Pteropus alecto, assembly GCF_000325575.1. NCBI lineage: Eukaryota > Metazoa > Chordata > Mammalia > Chiroptera > Pteropodidae > Pteropus > Pteropus alecto. Next base: position 11,758,571 of record NW_006442103.1, read on the forward strand.
GAGAGAATCCCACACCGGAAACATAATGAGATTATCTCCCTCCGTCCTTGACATATATTGGATGATTTTTAAGGAGCAGATTTGCCTTTTTAATTCTGTTTGGATGATCAGGTTGTTACTTAAGAATACAGTCTCTCAACGGCTGGCTGGGTCGGAGGGGTGGAAGGGGAGATGGAGGACTGTGCTGCGGGGAGGAATCCAGTCCTTAATGAAACGTCTGCTCTACATGACCCCAAAGGCAAGCCTGGGCAATCAGAACATCGCAGGCACTTGGGCTGTGTCAGCACAGCCCAAGGTTTGGCCAGTTTCTCTCAGAGGACTGCAAGGGATGGAGACGTCTCAGCCCCCAACAGCCCACTCTGGTGTCCAGAATTGGTTTTTATTTAAAGATGACAACAACAAAGTACCGCTGGGACTGAGTAAGCTTCTGGGATGGAGCAGGGCTGTGTTTCCAGTCTTGGCATCAAGATGATGCCTTGCTGTGCCACCAGGAACCACTGGATGCAAAGCCAAGAAAATGAGATTTGCAATTTTGCATTGATAGCCAGATAATGCAGGGGGAAAATTCCCCTCTTCCCCTTCTGAAGCAAACAAATATCACATGTGGTGATTCGGCAGCTGCATTAGTTGGGGGAAATTGATGCACATTTCATGTGTCAGGGAGCTGAATCCCAGAGAATGGAGCCAGCCTCCCAGAAAATGGTTTCTTTATATAGTTCCATCCATTTATTGTTTGATTGGACTTTCTGTATATTAAATTCAAGCTGTTCTGCCGCTCATGGGTATTATGATGCGTTGGCTCTGTGGGAAATAATGAAGGTGATGGGATTTTACAGCATCACATTACAAAGGAGGCGTCCCCAGCCTCATCCATCTTTCCATCAACTAGCTTGTGTGTGAGGTGGCACTTATATTAAAACGATTTTTCTGATTCCGTTTAATGACACTCATTCAAGTCCTGACACCAGAATATGATAACATGAGCTAGATGCAATCTCCCCCATCCAGTCACGGTCAGCAGAGGCTGAGTTATCTCCCATCCCCTGCAGGCCGCCACCTTCCCACCCGCCCATCGTTTGCATTGAGCTGGGCGGAAGCAGGTGGGGGCTGGAGAGAAGAGGCCTATCTGTTCTGGACCCCACCTGGAGGCCAGGCTGTCGGAGCCTTTCGGCCGAGAACTTTGGGTGCTCAAAGGCGTGGTGGTGACCTCTTCCTCCGTAGCACAACCGAGTCCCATTAGGAGCCAGTCTGTGGTCACTACTGCACACGCCTTCCGAAAGAGATGCTGGGGGCCTGGCTCCCCCTTCCCAGAAGAGGAGAGCAGACGTGGAGACCGCCGGAGGATGAACACTTAAGACGCGAGTAGCGTGTCAGCTTCCTGGAAGCGGGAGGTCGTGTTTGGGGTCACCTGCCTAAGGACGGGGGTGGGGAGAGCCTCACAGCTAAAAGTCTCTGCCCCATCCCTGCCCCGGAGGAGCTCCCACCACGAGGGCGCATGGCCAAGAGCCTCGCGTGACCTGAGACAGGAGCTCCCTCCTGGGCAAGAGAAACAAAAACGCTGAGGAGAGGGAGGGCCGGGCTGCTTTTTATTTATACTATTTTCAGGCAGAATAATTGCTGCTCCTCAGGAAGAATCATGTTTGTGTTTATGGGTGTGTTTAAAGAAGGAAACCCAAACAAACCAAACGCACAGGGAGAGAGAGAGATGGAGATGAATTTTGAAGATTCTAGAAGAGAGCTGTGAAAGGGGCACCAGCCCGGGAATCCTCGGCAGAAACTGCAGCGATGTGACTTGCTGGATCGGAGACCAAGCTGACACGATGTGAAGCACCCAAAGGGCTCGCATGCTACCCGTGCAAATACCTCTCTCCCTCCTCTGCAGCCCTGAGGCCCCCGACAGCTCCTCTGCTTAAGCGGCTCCTACAGCCACCGACTTTGCGAGTGGCCTCTCTGTTTCAGTTTCTGAACTGGGACTGTCTCCCACGGTGGGGAGCACCGGGCCCAGCCCTCTCCAGGTGCTCAACAAATGCTGGCTGGGTTGAAAGAAACCTCGATCCAGGCACAGATGCCCCTGCCGCAGCCAGCCCAGCCCTGCTCGCAGACGTGCGTGCTCCAACCTGGCATTCGGGTCTGTGCGACTGCACTGGGGTCTCGCTGCCCTGGGCCTCAGAGCCACCCTGCAGGGCCTTGAGGCCTCGTCTCGTGAAATGCTTCTCCCAGGAGTGGAGAGGCCTTTAGGACTGGACTGCATCTTCTGGGCCAGTCCCTTGCTATGGGAGCTGGTGATGCTTCCAGCTGGCATGGTGGGAGCAGAACCAGTGCATGCTTCCTGTCACCTCTGCCTTCGAATATATGCAAAATCTCTCGGCTCCTCTATTGCCACTGCCACCACCCTCAGTCCCAGCCACCATCATCTCTTGCCTAGATTATTGTGGTAGCTTCTCCCTGCACTGTATTTACTGCCCAGCGCCCGGAGTGATCCTCGTAAAGCCTAAGTCAGATCTACTCAAAAACCTCTGGTGGCTTCCCATTCCAAGCGAATTACTAAAAGGTCAAGGGCAAAGTCCTGGCTGTGATCACGAGGTCCCTGCATGAGCTGCTGCCCTCTACTCGCACTAGCTGCCCCTCTGCTCTTGTGGCTCCACCATCAGAACCTTCTGGCTATTCCAAGAATAGCACGCCAAGGCCCCTCCTGCCCGATGGCCTTGGCATTGGCTGTTCCCCGAGCTACCCACATTCGCTCAGGTTTCTGCTCAAATATCACCTTCCTTATCTGAGAGGCCCATCTCGACCTGATATAAAATAGCAACTCGCCTTTGCTCCACCACCCTCCCACGCTCAGAGCTCCCATTTATCACATCGTGCTTTATTTTTCTCTGTGGCGTGAACTGCTGCCTCATAGAATGTATTTAATTGTTTGTCAATTTACCGTCTGGTCTCCTCCACTAGACTGTAAGCTCCGCAACATTGGAGACTATCTGTTTTCTTTGCTGCTGTATTCCCAGTGCCCAGCAGCGACTCGATAAATATTTGTTGAATAAATAATTGAATGAAGGGAAACTTCCTGGATTCCCTTTTGTTTCTCCCTGGCCCCAAAGTCTACAGTGGGGAACATGGCCAAGTTGCCAAAAATAATGAGGGACGAGGGTTTAAACTTCCCTTGCAAGAAAGGCCCAACCCTGCTAAGGCTGACATCAGAACTAGAGAACACCCTGCTTGGCCTCCCCATCTCGGTCGGCCCTGCCCACACATACCCTGTTTAGCCAACGTTTTGATAGCTCTTTCATCGGTTCTTACAATGGCTGGGAGACAGTCAGCAAATGAGAAAGCAGAAGATGGATAAGTTGGGGTACAAACCTGTTTGGTTGAAGAGCTATTTATTGAGGTCAACTATACACCAGGCCCTGTGCTAGGCGCGGGCCATGCAATGATCTTTGGAAAGAGATCTGCCCTTGAGGAGCTCACCTCCTGGGAGAAAGACACGTGCGATTAATAAAATGTGGCCACTGGCAAGACAGAGGTACGCAAGGGCTGCAAGCGGAGGGCGACTAGCTCCTGGAGGGTGGGGAGGGCCTCTCTCCTGGAGGGGAGACGGTGCAGAGCTGAGCTTTGAAGGGTGGCAGGAGTAGCCAGACACAGAGCAGAACAAGGGGCCGTTCCTGGAGCGGCAGTGAGAGCATGAGATAGGGCCTCCTCCCTCACCCCTTGTCTACTGCTCTTCCCGCCATTCTTGTTTTGGTTCAAAAAAAAAAAAAAGAACTTAGTCTCATCCAATTCGTTTTGTCTGTACCTTACACTGGGCTGATCATAGGGCCTGTGTGTTCTCAGAGCCTGCAGTGTTGCCTGGAGCACAGCAGGCATTCAAATGTCAAGTGAATGAATAATTCCTTGTTGGGATGTGGGTCTGTACCCTCCTTTAAAAATTTCAGCACCAGTGAACTTAAGAAATGTCAAACCAAGAAAAGACCTTAAGGTCATTCATTCCAGTAAATGCACTCAGATCAGATGCCCCTGGGCAGGGATCCACCACCATCCAGGTGGGCACTAGTGGCCAGTGCCCTGGGAGCCAGGAGGAGGGCTGATGGGTCCCAAAGGTAGTGGATGACAGTGCAGCCAGAATTTTGGGAATGGAAGGGTTAACAAAACAGATCTCAGATTGGCTCCACTTCTGGCACTGGGGAGCCTGGTGAAGTACCCCGTTCTGAGCTGTGCCTGCATCGATCTCCTGGGCTCTGCTCCCTGTCTCCCGAAACCCCAGGCAGGCCCCATCCAGGATTATGTTTTAAAGGGAAATGCAAATCACCTGGAGGCTGCTTCGTGCCTGGAAGCAGTAAAAATTGATTCCATTTTCGTTAAAGTGATTTTGGGACACTGTCAAAGCTCTCTCATCTCAGGGCATGGGGTGACAGATAGATAGGCTGCTGGTGTCAATTACATAACCAAGCCAACCAGGCAGCAGTGGGCCATCTGACCAGGAGCAACACTGCCCTGTGTCCTTCCAAGCCCAATGCTCCCTTGCTCCCCAAATATCCAAGAGGGTCTCATGCCATCCGGGGCTAGAGCTGGCCCTTAGTAGCCCTGTGGACGCTCTCTCACAAGCCTGTCCTCCCACATGCTCTCCTCTTCCCCACGCCCCGACACTGAGCTTCACCTACTGACTGGCTACGGTGCCAGGCCAATTGCAGTAACAAGCATAGTCAAAGCTAAGAAGGAAAATCTGCTTTGAAAAAGCCTATGACATATAATACATCTCAAACTAAATTCCCAAAATAAGATGTTAGTCTTATTTAATACTGGGAGTTCTATGTTATCCCTTCTCTCTGTTAACTGAGATAATTGAGGATTTATTTTATTTATAGCATCAATTATGAGCACAGAAATTAATCCTTTAATGGGGCATTTGGGAACTCAACTATCAAGGGGGTATAAGGGAAATGTGGGCCGGGCACAGGCATCTTCCCCACCAGCATAGGAGGATGCAAAGAAAAGCCACCCTCAAGCCTTGGTGGCAGTTGGGCTGTTACTGTCCTGTGTGTTTTAGGTATTTCGAGATATTAAATAAATAGGAATAATTGGCTCCCGAGATCCCTCCCTGGAGGACACCTGAGTGACTCACCAGCAAGTCCTGGGAAAGCAGGCAGAGATGCTACCAGAGCCAGGGAGAGTAAACACCTTCACTGGGCATGCAGCCCTTGGACTGTCGGTCGGCCCTGCGCTGCGAAGGAGCTGAAGACCGGAAACGGGAGGTCGGGGAAGGATTAGTGTGAAGAGGGTCTGGGGGCAGGAAGAACTAAGTGTGCTGGGAGCCGTTGGAAGCAACCAGACAGAATGTGGAACGTGGCAGAATGTTGGCCCTTCGTATTCCACAGCCACTCGAGGCTCAAATGCCAGTGAAGAGTAAGAAAAAGACAGGCTTTGTGGAATGGTTATCAAGCCTACAAAGTAGCCAGTGAATGTGTTCGGGACAGAAAACAGCCCAGGGAGAGGAGGTTTCTGGGGTCAAGTTGGTAAGGCCTCCGATAAGGGCATGAAGATCCCCACGATGCCACAGAGCAACCCACTGGATGGACCGAACACCAGAGAAGGCCGCCCTCTTCTCTTCCAGGGAGCCAGGGCTGGGGCAGAGGACGAATCTTGGGTCCACTCTAAAGAGAGGACAGGTAGGTCCGGAAGGGACTGAGAACAGTATCGGACCAAGCAAATGGAAAAGGCACCCCCCAATTCGCATTGACCTATCCATTGAAAAGCATTTTGCCAATCACCTGCTATGTACAGCCAAGCGACCATTCATTTGAAGGCAGTATTTAAACTTGCCAGAAGGAAATGTTTTATTGATAAAAACCCTGTACTCCTAGAACAGAGCCCGGCATGAAGTACTCACTGCACCGATGCATTCTCGAATAGCAATATGACTAGAATAGACTATGACACCCTGAGGTCATAATAAAATAGTAACTCTGAAGGTCTGATCCCTACCTATGGGCCCTGACAGTATGGGAACGAGTGGGGTGGTGAGGGATAGACAGTGGTGACTACAGAAATTTTCTTAACCTCTCTGAGCCTCGCCTTTTGCATCTTCAAAGTTGTACAGAATTTTTCCCACCTTGTAGCGCTGTTGTGAAGACTTAAAGAGATAATACATGCAAACTGCTCAGCATGCTGCTGACATATAGTAGATACACATATGCGGCTACACGAATAATAAAAAGTAATGGGCAGGTGGCCACTGGAGTTGCCACTGATGTCCTCTGAAACAGTCCTGTTTTAACTATGACACCCATCCATCTGCCCTGCTTTCTCCTCATGGCAGTCTGAGGCATAACTCTGGTGTCTTAAGTCCCATCGAGGCTTACTTGAGGATGCTGGACAGTCAGAGCCACATCAGAAGCGTGGCCAGGGCGGTCCTGGCCATGGGCGAGGTCCCCTGCAGGAAAGCGAAGGGATGGCCAGAGTTGGCCTACAAGGGGTAAACGGGCCTCCTTTTCCTGACATGGTGGCCAGCTCTCCAGCCCATTTTATCCCTAATATCTTGCTCTGCTCAAAAGCCCACATCTCCATCTGAGTCAAGAGAGACAAGGTCAAATGACCAGATATTCTTAGCCATTTTGGGTGGGAGCACCTACGTGAAGAAGTGTGTTTGTGTATGTGCGTGTGCGTATGTGTTGGAGGAAGGGGCATGATGACCTCTGTTTGACACACTAGAGGTAAAAGGAATGCCCCCATCAAATGTGGCCTTCACAATTGGTCAATGCCACCTCTAGCTACTCCCTCCTATGTGGCAGAATGACAAATGTAATCCTTTTAAAAGGTCCCGTCACCTGCTCAGTCATTCCCAATAAGCTCACACAGCACTATGGAAAAACTGACACCAGTGCCATAGGGTTTCAGCCAGGAAAAAATCGAATCACCAGGACACCGCCAACCAAACTGTCAAAGACCAAATAAAAAGCTTCATGAATTCTCCATCAGCAATATAACGCTTCCTGGCCTGAGCAAATATAGACCCGGCATATGAATTGTGAAGGGGGCTTGCATTAGCTTCAATGACTTGCAATGGCCGAAGCAGAAACCTTAAGAAATACACGTCTCCATAAAGCTGCCTTCACCGGCTCTAATCCCATTAGGGGGAAGACTGCACTCTCCTTCCTGATCCCCTTTCCTCTGATGGAAAGCTTCACATCCCAGCACCATAAATACATTTCTGCGACCTCGCCTGGAGAGGGGACCTCTGAGAGATGGAAGAGACACGGTCACCCGTGACCTCGCTGCGTGCCTCTCCCTCCCTTTGACAATATTGCTGCTATTGCTGCTCTGTGTCTGACCACATGATTCATTCAGACCAACTTGCAATTGCCCAGGTAGGCCGGGTCATTCTATCACAAAGTCAGGCTGAGAAAGTAAAAAAAAAAAAAAAAAAATTGAGTTCCACACTTTTCAGAAAACCCAAGTGCCGAGTCACTTAGAGAAAGTCTGTCCAGGGCTACTGAACAGAGCATCTGTGGCAGCAGAAAGGAAAAGTAAGGCAAAAGAGAAAACAGCCTGCAAATACATAACGAAGAAGAAATGCTGGAAGGATCCAAAAAGTGCTCTCAGTCTTCTGTGAGCGGAAATCTGTACCTCCCTACCGCGCTCACCAAACTTCCCGCAGCCTTGCTGCTCCCCGCTCCTCTGCCTCCCGCCGCCCTTACAGGCACAGACGCATAAAACATGCAGTCATCACCAACCCCCTCCCCACGCAGACACACACATACGCACACGTGTACAGAACGCGTGGCCGAAAGAAATGGCGACTTAATTTTCCACGTTTTATGAAATACATGCCCGTTCCCCAATGAAAGCTCCATTCGAAGCAAGCCGCTGCCCCCAAACGAATCACTCAGGCGCCTGCCCCTCGTGAGGCGACTCACTCCCCCTGCTCCCACGACTTGGAGAAGGCACGCCGCCCTCCTCCGGCCAACCCGGATGCGGTCCAGAGCCTCGCGGCGCCACCCGCCCGCGCCCCGATCCCTCCGCCCGCGCCCCGATCCCTCCGCCAGCGCCCACTTACCCCAGAGTGGTCATGGTGACGATGGTGTACCAAAAGGAGGCGGGGATGCTCGTGAACTTGCTGGCGGAGGAGCCCTTCTCGGCGTAAAACATCACAGTGGCAAAGATGATGATGGCCATGGTGAGGGAGAAGAGGAGGAAGCCGAGCTCGGAGGCGCAGCTCTTCAGCGTGTAGCCCAGGATCCGCAGGCCCTGCGAGTGTCGCGAGAACTTGAAGATCCGGAAGACGCGGAAGACGCGGAGCGTGACGAAGGCGCCCGACACGTCCTCGTTGTTGGTCATGACCAGGCCGATGTAATAGGGCATGATGGCCACCACGTCGATGATGCTCATGACGCTGCGGATGAAGCGGTAGCGGCTGGGCGCCGCGAAGAGCCGGAGCAGGTACTCCACGGTGAAGATCATGACGCAGGCGGTGTCCAGGCAGAAGAAGGCCACCGAGTAGCGCTCGCCGCACGGCAGCTCCTTGCTCCCGGGCACCGTGCCGCACGGCACCGTCTCCACCACGTTGGTGATGACCGAGACGGCGATGAAGAAGCCAGTCACGTAGTAGAAGACCAAGGCCAGCGTGCTGGTGTGCGGGTTCTCGAAGGCCCGCCACATGGTCTGGCGGAAACTGAGCGAGGGCATGGACTCCTGGTTGTTCTCCGAGTCGTTGTCGTCCATGAGGCGCTCGGCGTTCTCCCTCTTGCGGTCCTTGTACTCCTCGTAGCAGCAGTCTCCGATGATCTCGGGGAGGATGCCGTAGAAGGCCAGCTCGTCGTCGTAGGCCGAGATGCACTCGTAGCGCGGGTAGTGCAGCTTCCCCGTGCGGTAGAAGTTGAGCACGCAGCGGAACACCTCCGGGTCCCGGTCAAAGAAGTACTCCTTGGTGTCCTCGTTGAAGAAGAACTCCTTCTCCGTGCTGCCCAGCAGCGTGTCCGGGTAGCGCTCCAGCGTGGTCCGCCAGGTCTGGAACCTCCGCCCGCTCACGTTGAGCACGATCAGCTCATCCTGCCGCTTGTTCTTGTCGGCCGGGGCCAGCGGCATGGGGCAGTTGGCCACCGGCATCCACCCGATGGCCGCAGCCCGCGCAAAAGGCAGCCAGGCTGCCACTCCCGCTGCCATGGTGACTCCAGCTCTTGGGCCGGCCACTGTGCAGACACCGTGCGCACCAGCTTGGAGTTAGTTCAGCGACCCCTGGGAGACAGGAGGAGAGAGCAGAGAACCGGGTGAGTCCACGACAGTCTCCCAGGTGGGAAATGGGACACAGGGAAGGGTCCTTGGTGAGGGAAACAGCAAAAGTCTTGAAGGCAAATTTATTGAACTGAAATCACCACCTAAGAGAGAGGACTTGGTTCCTTTCTGTCCTCCCCTCGTAAGGAGGGCACCTAGCAGGGGGCAGGCAGCTGTGTGGGATAGCCAGATGTTGTTGACTGCCTGACAAATTGTCAAGTTCCAGGAGGGCTCGGGAGCATGTGGAGGGGAAGCCTCTAGCAGGAAGATCTGGGAAGACATGGGAAATAATCAGCTCTGAAAGGTTATGGCGTTATTACGAATTTAAATCGGGAAAGGGTAAATGAGTTCTCATTAAACGAATTTCAAAGTGGGATAAACATGCTAATTTTTATTTCGCTCTTCACCCACCAGGGTAATCAGGAATGGGGTGTGGATGAAGGAGATGGGGTAAACACGTTCTTTCTGCTCCTCACTGGTGAGGAGGCTGGAAAATTCTCTGAGATGGCAGGTGACTGTAGTAGGGCCCAGGGCTTGGTAGAGCTCTGTCCCCGAGTCCCATGGAGAAGGCTGTCCCTGGTGGAGTGCCGCTCTCTGGGACACCTAGCAACCCAGTAGCCAATCACGACCACGATAGAAAGCCACAGGAGAGGCTATGAGGCTAGGTGGGGTCCCTTCCCCACCTTGAAAAAGGGACTCTTGGATTCTTGGTTCACCTGCCTTCCATGCATTGTACCTCTCCCTCCCAGAGGAAGCTGAGCCACACTTACTGCCATCTCCAGATCCCTCGCCTCCCATCTCCATCTGCCCACCATCCTGAGCTCCCTTGAGTTATGTAACAATACTCAATACT
>NW_006442103.1:11768755-11774594 GCF_000325575.1 Pteropus alecto
TGTCCTCAGAGGTTCCTCTAGAGCTGGGCCACCTTGTCCCCTCACCCACTGCTCTCTGAACCACACTGTGTACACACTTCCCTGTCACCTACATGGATGGAGGGAACAATGGCGTGGAGAATTATATTTGGCTTTGGGGAACAGATTTACCTTCCCAGATCTGGCTTTTTAAAGACGATAGTGAGATGACTCTGCAATCCCCAAATGTACACCATCTGTGGGAAGACATGTGGTGACACAGAAACACACGTAACAGCAACGGGAAGTTGTTAGGGATTGACACACTTGCGTTCACTAATCCTAAACTGATCATACAGGACTAATTCTGACTTAGAATTATTTGGACCCTCTAGAATTCAGTTATTTTGATTCTGTGTTTAAAGAGACGAGTCTCGTCATGGATTTGAGCTTCCTCTCTCCCTGTCAACCTGCTTCCTTCTCCGGCTGCCTGGCTCTTCTAGGATTTTTAGATCTCTACCTCCCCTCACTCCTGAGCCGCCACTGGGCTTTCCCACCTGGATGCCTCTGGAACTGGACAGGTTTAACCGGGATCTCCCTCCTTGCAAAAAGCTGCTCTTCACCTTTTGCTCTCGGCACTCCCGACCCCAGGCCTGTCTCCTTGCCCACCTTCTTCACTGTTGCACCCAAAGAGATGCCAAATAATGAGACAAAGGCGCTCACTTGGGCCTTCATTAAGGCCCAAGTTCCCTCAGGCCACCTTCCCACTGGCCTGCTTGTCTCTCATCCCCCTGCCCCCCCCCCCAACGCTGTTTCTCCAGAAATCCATTCTGCTCCGAGTCATCTCTCTGAAGCAAGGTTCCGATGGTGCTCCCACTGGCCTGCTTGTCTCTCATCCCACTGCCCCCCCCCCAACGCTGTTTCTCCTGTTCCCCAGAAATCCATTCTGCCCCGAGTCATCTCTCTGAAGCAAGGTTCCGATGGTGCTTTACAAAATCACAGCCTACAAAGTCAAGTCCAAACTCTTTGGCCCGATCGGATCCTGGCTGAGCATTCCAGCCCCACGTCTCACGCACCCGTCCTAGCTTCCAGCAACAAGACCACAGACCGGCCCCCACAAACACCTCGTGGGGGTCTGTGTCGGGGCGCTCTTCCTTCTCTTGGCAGTCCTCCTCCCTCAGCCCTCCTCGTAGAACCCTACCTATTCCTCACCCTCGCTGTGATGCCCCCTCTCCTCCCCACTGTGTTTGCCCCTCCTCTCTAGCACCCATCACCCTCTGGCCTGGATTACAGACACTTTCTACATGCTTTGTTAATCATCATGGCTAACAATAACTGAGAGGTTACTCTATGCCAGGCACTGCACTGTCTTCTATGGATCATCTGTCCTCACAGCAACCCTAGGAAGAAGAGTCTGAAGTTCAACTGAAGTCTGCCAGCTAGAAAGGGGCAGAACAGGGACCCCTGTCTGGGCCCACACTGTAGCCGCGCGCCACACCGCTTCCCAAGCACTTCCTGTAAGGAGAACGTGTTTACCGAGGGCTGACTGTGTGCCAGGCACAGTGTCACATGCTTGCCTGGCCCATCTCAACTGACCCCACATACAACCCAAGGCGGCAGACACCACTGTCGTCTCCATTTTGCAGATGAGGAAGACGAAGCATGAGGAGTTGTACTCACTGGCTAAAGGATGTAACAAGTAGGTAGAGAGATTTAAACCCAGGCAGTCTCGATGTGGAGTTCAGGGGTACAGCCGGGCCACTGCCCTGCTTTGCTCACGTCGCACTAAGCTCCTTAAGGTTAAAGGCCACGACACCTCAATTTTTACATGACAACCGAGGAGATAGCAGAGTGCACTGCACCAGTCATGCTCAAACCGCAAACCCTGACTTTACAGACGCCATTTGCCTTCCATCAATTGTACTCCAGGCCTCGCTCATCTATTTCAGAGGTTTTCAAGGGTGGGCATTCTCTCTCCAAACAGACAGTAAACTCTAAAGACAGATCTGGATCAAAAGAATCCAATGTCAGTGCCTCTGACTCACTGCGCCCACAGTCAGGTTTTCTCAAAGAGCAGATCTCTGCCTCAGTTTCCCCATCAGCATGCCAAGAAGAATATTCACAGGTACCTCTGCTCCCTCATAAAGGGAGTTTGATTCAAATGCCACAGAAGAAAAGAAGAATGACAATGACATTCCCAGTAAATGTCATCGCTGAGAGAAGAGACAAACAGCACAGCCCTGATGAGCTCCTGATTACGGGAACTGAGGGCAGAGCGGAGGCCCCGCCGTCCGCGGCGGTGGGTAATCCACACGCCGCCCACAGCAGCTCTGGGAACACGTCCTGGAGCGTTTCATAGCTTTCTCCGAGAAATGTGCCCTTATCGCTCCCTATACTTCCCGTGGTTTACCAGGAGAATTTTAGTCCAACAGCACACACTTAACTAGGTTTTCTAAGGAGCAAGGGAAGTTTAGGGAGTAAGTGCTCAATTTAAACATGGCTCACAGATCATTTCAATTCAGTTTGTTAACATCGACTGAAAACTGACAATGCTCGGGGCCCTGTCATAGGCACTTTGACAGGAAACATTTAGTGCGTCCCACAAAAAACGACGATGTCGACACTTCTGCCCGCAAGTTGCAGGTAAGGAGACCGAGACCCAGAAAGTCTACTTCGAAGTGGCTAAATTCCATGGATACAGGAGTTGACGATTTTCCAATAGACCATTGATCAGCTCACGGCTAAATGGCTTTCCTGACCTAGGTCTAGCCAGATCCTGGTGTCCCCCAGAGAAAAGGGCAGGGTGCAGAGACTCCCCTCACCCCGTCCGGGGCAGCCAAGGGCACGAGGTCAGGAGGCCCTGCGTTCCAGTTTCAGCTCTCTCCTGAACTTGCGAAAGCAAGGTACCGGCACCCTCTGGGCCTGAGAATCCCCACCTGTAAAATTAGAGAATTGGGAAAGAACATGACGAGGAGACTTTGGGCTCCAATAATCCTTGATTCTACTGGATCCAGGACATCCAGGCTGTTGCTCGCTGAGACCTCTTCATGACCGTCACCCATGCAAAGCAGGAAATAAAGCATCTGGGTTTGTTGCTGTGGGGACGGAGTTAGCTGGAGCCTCTTCTCAGCAAAGGCAGTTCTGAGAATTCTTGATGAGGCTGATGCCCAGAGCAGGGCACACAACCTGCTTCACTCACAACTCAAGGCAATAGAAGACTGGGTCCACCCACTGAACCCCAGAGAGTAAAGGGGGTTAGGCTCCCAGACCTTGGGTCCTGGATCTCAGACCTCTAACATCCCAGCTTTACCCCAGAATGGAGCTCGGAGAGGCAGGACCTTGAGGAGGTTCGAGTGGCAAAGAATACAGGACATCTGAGCCAGGAGGTACCCTGCAGCACCCTACATGGGCCAGACGTGCAGCTCTGTCCCCTGAGAGGACTACGCCCTTCCCCTTCCCTTTGCCCAGTGCTGCGCCCCCCAACTCCCAAGCCTCGATGCCTGATGCCTCCCCTGCCAGTCTGAGCCTACCACCTTACCCTTTCCATCCCAGGCCAATCTCTGCTTTCAGATGAATAACAGAGCTGGGGAAGGAAAAACAGCCCCTCTCCATCTATCATAAAAGCTTTCGGTGCCAAAGCCAAACCTTTATCCCATGCATCAATCCAGGGCAATCTTCCCAAAGAAGGGCAGGCAAGAGCCATGCCATCTCCAGAGGCTTAAGGCCTATTCCCCTGGTGAAAGGAACCAAAAAGAGGAGCAATTTCTGCTACTTTCTGTGTGTTGGGAGGGGGGCGTCTGGGTTTGGAAGGGGATGAAAAGTGTCCCACCAGATACCATGCCCAAGGCCACGCCAGCCATACCCCATACCCTCCACACAAGCCTGCAGGCCTGACCCAGCTCGAGTAAGGCTTGTCTGTGGCTCTCACCGCGGCGCGGGCCCCTGACGGGCACCGACACCTCCTGGAGCCGACCTGGGTATGAATTCCTGCAACAGGCACAACAGTGCGGCCCCATTTCCAGCCAATGGCACTGCACATGCCTCAAATGCCAAGGTTTTACTAGGACGTGGACGCCTTACAAATGAAAAATCTGAAGCTATTTTTGTTTTTGGCAGAAGAGTTCGACAGTGGGAAAGATGGGGGGGGGGTTGAGGTTGGGGAAGAGACATTTAAAACAGGTGAGCTCTGAAATGACAAAGGCAAAAAAATCCTGGAAAAAGGAAACACATTCTCCCCTGCTGTAAAAAATCAGCCCTGTTAAACAGCTCCAGTTTGGGAGGGAGAGGGCCCAATGTGGGCTAAGTGACCAGACAGCCTATCCCGGGGATTGACGCCTACCCTGAGGGCACAGGCTCAAGGCAGCGAAAATGTCACATCACCAAGGTCTGCCCTTCAATGACCTCGCAGAGCGCTGGGGGTGCAGCATCTCTGGGACTTTTACTTTCCACGATTGTACATCACATCGCTCAGCTCAGAATGGGGACATTCTGGGGGAGGGGAGGGTCCTGACAATCCAGGGGCCTTTCTCCTGTGCCCACAGGGTTTGAGTAGGCATGCAGGAAACTGACGGGGTGCCAAGCTGAGGGTCCTTGGGGTACAGGCCTGGGACACACACACAGATCCTCTTCTCCCACAGTGCCACTCCTAGGCTGGCCAGGGTACTTTACTGAACTCTCTTTTCCTCCAGTCTCAATAGCAAAAGGCAACAAGCCACTAACCTTTTTTCCTCTGGGGTCCCTGTGTACTTGCATTCTGTTGCATTCGAGTAGTGACAAAAAATAAACAAACACATGAATTCCTGACTGTGTGCCAAAGTGTCCACATGGGAAAAGAAAGGTACACAGGCTTTGCTTTGAATTCATGCACGCCCAGGAACCCCTTCTACAGACCTTAAACGCCCAGGTTCCCTTGAGCTAACGTAAGTAAGGTGTAAATTTAATCGTTATGTATATTCATGGAAAATACCAACACGCACCCTTGCCAGATCTTATAAACATACCGCTTTGTGCCTAAGACCACAAGAAAGTTCAAACACCCTCTCTCAAGAAATACAACGGAGTCTTCTCTGCCGTGAGATTCCAGGTCCTGAACCTCAGCCTGTTGCTGACAGGTCACCGCTGCCCGGGATAAAAGCAGGACATTGTGGACTCTCAAATGTCAACACGAAGCTAGTGCAGGAATTTGGTTGATTCCAGGTAACTTCTCTGCCCAGTCGCTTCCGCGTCCCATCCCCAGTGTAAACACCTCTCAAAGTGAGTCTTTCGAACCCCCCACCCCACCCCACCCCCGGCCGCGTTAGCCCCCTGTTGTCCCTGGAGACATTTTCCAGAGCTCGCAGGGTGGCAGCAGCATTGGGCAGGACCAGATGTGTGGGCCCCCAGCCTCTGGTAGGCACACCACAGGCTCACCGGGCTGGAGAACTTTGCAAAGCGCCCCAAACTGCTCCCTGCTTCCGACCTCAGCCATTTCTCTCCTCTCTTCGCAAAGAGCGGGGGACCGAGAAAGCCGTCGCCACCTGCCGCCGGATCCCGGGGCGCTGCCTCTGGCACCCCCGAGAGAAGGCAGGCCAATGGAAAGAGGGCAGAGGATCACACTCCCACCCCCCAACCTCACATCGCCTTGCTGCCCGGAGGTGGCTTCCCAGCCGGAGAGGACCTACGCCCCCGGGGCCGGCTGCCTGCTCCCCCGCGGCGCCGGCCCCACCCCCAATCCTTCCGGCGCCCCAGCGCCCACCCACCCGAGTGCGGGAGTGGGAGGGTGCCGCGTGGGCAGCTGGAGCAACAGGCGTGGGAGCAGCGCTCCTCACACTTCCTGGCTCCAGAAGGCTCGGTCGCGTCCCTCTTACCTTCGGCGAAGCAAGCCCGGGCCCCGCGCCCCGCG
>NW_006442103.1:11775108-11780385 GCF_000325575.1 Pteropus alecto
AGGGAGAGATGAGGACCCGGAGGCTTGCCGTGGAAGGGTGCCCAGGGCGAGGGCGTGCGAGGGGGGTGTGACTCCAGCGCGAGTGTGTGTGTGCGTGTGCGTGTGCGTGTGTGTGTGTGTGTGTGTGCGTGTGTGTGTGTGTGTGTAAAGGGGCGCGCGCGTGAGCGAGGGCTTGGGGGGCGGGGAGACGAGGCAGAACCTGGTTCGTTTCCCCGGGCGAGTGGAGGAATCCTAGGGTGTGCCTGGAGGTGGCGGAGTGTGCCGATGCCGGTGTGAGCGCGTGTGCCGGCGGGGGCGGGCACGGGGGTGAGCGTGGCAAGGTGAGCGGGGATTGGGGGCGGGGGCGGAGCGCGGAGTAGGCGTGAGTGTGAGCTCGGAGGCGTGTATGCTGAGGGCCCAGGGAGAGGTGGCTGGGAGCGCCAGTGTGTGCGAGCGCGGGGTGTGCGGAGACCTCTCCGGCTGTCTCTTTCTCCCCGACTGTTCATGCGACACCACCCCCCAGCTTGCGGCCGAGCCCGGCCACCTGGTGAAGTGGAACCCTCCACCGCGCAAGCGTTCCGGCTCGCCGCGCGCTCAGCTCAGTTTGCTGGGGCTGGACAGGTCCCTGGGGTGGGGCGGCGGGCGGAGCGGGGACGTACACTGCCCTTACCCCACGTAAGAGTCGCTCTCCTCCCAGGGCGCGAGGGAAAAGACCCGAAGGTAGGGATTCGCCCTCCTATCCCGCCTCGTGTACCCAGTACCCAGATCCGAGAGTCTGGACTTGGGAGCGTGAACTCTCAAACGGGGTACGCCGAGTCCCTCGGTTCTTCCCCAAAGCCCACGGATCCCCACTGTCCGGTGCCTCCAGGATGGGGAGCGGGCGGTCGGCACGTGCCCCAGAGCATCCCTCGGGGAGTGGTATCCCATGCAGACTCCCACTCTCGGGCTGCGGCGCGCGGAGGGCTCAGCCCCTGCGGACCGTGCTGACGGCTCCAGCTTTCCCCGCGTCTCCCGCCCGGTGCCCGGAGTCCGGGATCTCGGCCTGGCTCTCGGAAGCAGGGACCGGAACGCAGGGCTTGAGCGATCCCAGTTCTGGGTGCGGGGAGGTGTGTGCCTGAGACAGAGACCGAGGGAAAAGCAAAATGGAAGGGAGAGTGTGCTTGAAAGAGCACTTCTAGCCCGGGCAGGGGCTGATCCAGAACGGGGTGCTGGTTTGTGAGAACTCCTACCTTGTTCCAGATTATGGGAGGGGGTCGGTCATTGTGGTCTAGGCCCCTGTGGCCCCTGGCAGCTCGGAGCCCCTCTCTCACGCACTCCTCCCACTCCCCACAAAGCTCCCTTCAGGGTATCAGCAGAAAGGTGTACAAATTGGCCTTTCAAGAGGTGGGCGTGGGTTGCATTAGCATTTGCCAGGAGTCCCAGAGCCGTGTGGGATTTGCATATTGATTTACATACAGTAATAATGATTAACAACACTGCCACTCCCTGGCAGACAGGGGAAGAATTCAGGGAAGGCCCTGGCACTGCTCCCACCTACCTCCTCCCTTCTCTCTGAAGAAGAGCTAATTTTCTCACAACTACCGACCTCAACCGCCGTCACCCTAGGAGTGCCTCAGACTCTGGGTGCGCAGGTCCAGGGAGGGGCACTTTCCTTCCATCCTCCAGCCCCATGTCCGACTTGAGAGTGTTAAAACCCAGTATTTTATTTCTGCCCAGGTTCAAACTCCTGTACATTCCTGTCTTTGTTTTGCATTTCGGGGGCACTCGGGAGCTGGGTCAGCCCCAAAGCTTGGAGGCTTCAGAGAAGTGAGCTGAGAGCACCCTTCCTCCTCCAGAGAGGCCAACTGATGGGATACAGTGCTGTCCTGCTTTCTGTAGCCCTGTTTGAAGACAGGACATTGTTTCAGAACGCCCCTGCCCCCCCCCCAATACACACACGCGTGGCTCCCGCTCCCCTAGGCTCACATCTCATCACTTAAGCGAAGTGGCTGTCAGACTGTATTCTCCTTTCTGTCGAGAAGACCTAGAGTAAAATATGAAACACTTGAAATTCTAGTCTAGGCCAGTGTGGGTTTTATTTACCAGTCCTTCTCACAACCAGGTGACCTGAAAAGTGAGAGAGTGAGTGATGAACAGAGAGGAGGCCCCCTCGCCTCCCGCCCCAGAGGAGGCCCAGCCCAGGACGAGCCGTGGTCCTGCCAGCTCCTGTCCTCCAGTGCACGTTTCCAGCACTGCCTGGCCTCACCTTCCCCCTCTCTGCCTCTGGCCTGGCCTGGCCGGGATTTTCACTTGCTTTTCCCCCATGACACGGCCGCTTTTCCTTTAACTCTCAGCTTCTATTTAAAAAGCTAATTTGGGAGCTTGTCGATGCTCCCAATTCAGACATTTTAAATAGGAACTGAAAGTCAGGAGCTGCCAGGGCACTAGGTTCCTCCCCTTGCCACCGGCATAGCCAAGGCATTCGTTCAGTCGCTCCGCTGGCCCTGGCCGTGTGTGTGTGTGTGTGTGTGTGTGTGTGTGTGTGTGTGCGTGTGTGTGTGTGTGTGTGTGTGTGTGTGTGTGTGTGGTGTCACTGGCTTCCTCTCCCTTCCTAGGCTGTTGAGGGGAGCACGAGCCTGCTCCGGGTATATTTCAGGCTCTTTTCTATTTAGAGAGAGTGCTCCTATGGACAACTGTTCCCTCTGTGTGTATGTCCTTTCCAAGCTGTGCACACATGAGGATTCTTCTTTAGTCCTGTGGCTCTGGCCGCTATTTGCAGAGCTTGTCACTGTGTGGACTGTGAGGCAGCGCGGCTCCAAGGCTGCAGCCTCTTTGCGGACATACTGGGCTGGTGTGTCTGCATGGCTCTGTCCTGAGGCTGTTCTGCTCAGGCTCGCCCTTTGAAACTGTGCCTCAGAGTGTCCACAGGGTTGCTCCCACCCTCACTGCTTGTTGCTGTCCTACTTTATTCAGCAACTTGCCCCATGATGGGGCAGGGATATGGGGGGACCATACCTCTGAGGGTTGTGGGCTTTATACATTCAGGGTGCTGTGTACCTTGGAGGTTTTAAGGTCAGACCGCCTGGGTTTGAACCTGCCTCTACTCTTTACTAGCTGTGTGATCTTGGGGAAGCTACTTAACTTCTCTGTGCCTCGATTGCCTCATCCACCATAAAATGGCAATAAATAGTACTATCTACCTCATACAGTCATACTATTGCAGATAAAGCACTTAGAACAGTACCTGGAACTTAGGAGATATAATATACCTGTTGGTTGTTGTTGTTCAAAGCAGGAGTGGTGCTAACAGGAATTGTGAAGAAACCTGCCTGGGAAAGACGGTAGAACTGCTGGATTGTGCACACAGGCCGACACACGCCTCCATGCGTGTAACTATAAAAATGCCAGGCCACAGCCCACAATAGGTCAAGTTCGCCTTGTTGAGATGGGTGATTCCCTAAGCCCCAGAAGAGGGAGACTTCTGATGAAGGAATAAAGAGTCACAGGGATGGCACTAAGGAAGGAGCTGGACCATGTGAGCATTACTTGGAGATCAATTTTATTCTGGAAGAGTAAGTCCCAGGCCCCTCGGTGCCCGTATGGGCCCGCCCTCCCTTATCTACTTAGGCATGTGAAGCAAGGCTTTGCGAAAGTGGAGCTGCATTGAGGTGCTCGGTATGGGTGGCTCCTCACTCTCCCTGGGTCTCCCCTTGGGCTTGGTGTCCCCTCCCTTCGATCCTGCCATTGCCTCATGTCCCCATCGCTGGGCATGTGAACGTTTATTCAGCAGCCATCTGAGTTCATTTTGCCTCAGTCCCTGAGCATCTAATCAAGGTACAGAGAGGTTAAGTGGTTTCCCCAAGGTCACACAGCTAGGGATTCAGGAGGCCATGAACAGGAGGGAGAGCCGTAAAGGACTGTGCATAGAAAGGCTGTCCAAGGGATCCAGGGCAACACTGTAAGTCCTTGGATTATATTGGGCTTATTAGCGCATCGACCTTAAGTTGAGGAGCCACCATATTCTGGACTCCTTGCTAGGTCTCTAACAATCCTACACTGTAGATATTACCACGACTTTATAGGGGGGAAAACAGAAGGTGGTTGGTGCATAGGGATGCGTCCCAGGCCACACACCGGGAGTGAAGCTCAGGACCCTCCCTCTTTCGGCGCCCCCCGGGTCTATTGGATTATTGCCCTTCTGAGAGCAGAGCGGGCCCCCTGGGACAGGTCAGATAATCAGGTGGAGAGTGCACTAAGAGGGTGCTCCTGACCTGGCTCTGTTGTCTCTCCTGTGTTTGGCCTCCACAGGTCGGATGTGGTGAGGGCTCAGTGCGTCCAGGCCGGGGTTGTACCTGGGTTTTCTTCAGGGTGAAGTCTTCCTGGGGAATTCGAAAACTGAGTGGGGCCTTGGCTTTCTCTCGTTTCCCAAGGCGAGGTAGGTGGCAGTGTTGTAAATGCTGAGGAGTTTGACCCAGACTCAGAAGGTCAAGGCTTGCCTGCCTGCTGGGGCATGAGCCAGACTGCCCAGCTGGGCTGGGCCAGGATGCGCTGTCCAACGCTGGTGGCCCTGACGGCTGAACTCTCAGAACCATCAGGTGCTTCTGGTCCTTCCCGAGGGAGTGGGGGAGGCCTCACTTCTTGCCGCCCTAACCCCATCCGGGAGGCCAATAGTCGCCTGGATGGTCATCTCATTAGTCAACATGCTTAGGCCAGTCATGGCAAGTGAGAAGCCATCACAATTGGTGGGTTCCAGTGGAGTTTCCAAAAGTCGGTCCTTCCAGGGGACCTTGGTCAGCCTAACGCCTGCTCCAACCCGGCAACTCCTGGGGAGGCAGGGCCCTGGTGCGGGGGGCTCTCTGCTCATCGAGACCTCCTTCCGATGGACAGACCAGGTGGAGGAAGAGGGAAGGGAAAAAGAAAGGCAAGACCGAGAAGGGGACACAGGCGCTGGAAGGAAAAACACCCTAATCACTTTCGGGGTTTCTTGCAAGTGACGATTAGGGGAAGGATGGCTCGAGGCTGCAGGAGCTGCTCTTGGGTGCAGCGACCGCTTTGTTCTCCTCTGGCGGCTCCCGTTCCTTGTGCGCTGCTGTTTCCCGGGGCTCTGTCCTTGGCCTTCTCCGTTTCTCCATCTGCTCTTCTCCCTGGAGAGCTGCTGGGGCTGCTAGTTTCAAGTTCCTTCTGATGCTGACAGTCCCTTCCCGAGTTCTCCCTGACCCCTCGCTATCTAGAACATTTCCAGCTTTGGACACGGGCACCTCTCTGCTTCCTCTCACCACCTCCTTCGACTTTCTGCAGTAGATAATGTCCCTTTTTCAA
>NW_006442103.1:11780437-11864153 GCF_000325575.1 Pteropus alecto
TTTCCAGCACCTAGACCTTTTCTGTTACCTGACCGAAGCTCATTCTTTCACACCTTCCTGCCTTCGTACATGCTGTACTACCTTCTGGAAACGCCCCCGCAACTTCCTATTTCCTTCTGTCCTTCTAGCAAACTCGCACTCGGCCTGAAACCTTCAACGCCCGGCCCAAAAGTCACACCAGACGTATTGGTTAAGTCTATCCCCATTCCCCACCTGGGCTCCCACCGTCCCTCCTCACATCTCAGGTATAGTTCTTATTTATTACCTTGTTACCTTACTTGTTTGTATGGCGGTCTCTCTCGCTCGCTCTAAGCTGTTTAAGGCAAGGACCATTTCTTAGCCATCTCTGAATGTGCTAGCTCAGTGCTTGGCACATTGCAGATGCTCAGTTAAATTTGCATCAGAAATTTATTTTAACTTTTGTTCATATGGCTCCTTTGACTGTGTGTAACTGAGAATGTGCAATAAATTTGTCCACTGGTCAACCTTCAGGTCCTCTCTGATCGATCTTAAGTACTGGTGTGAAGACCGAGAGAAAGGATGAGGGTGTTTGATTTTTGGCTGATCCTAGATGAAAAGAGCCCCTAAGTCCCCCTTCTCCAGCCCTTTCAGACCTGCAAAATGAGCCTCAGTTGATGCTGCTTGCAGAGACCTGGCCAGGGTTCTGCTCTTGAACTAGATTGGTTTTCAGGGAACTCTTTTCTTTCCTTTCTGGTGGAATGTCAACCGCACCCCCAGCACGTTACCTCCTTGGGAACAGCTAGGATGTGGTCAGTGGGAAATGTGCCTGTAGCTGTGACAGTGCTTCCCCATAAAAACCAGCATGAAGGCCTGTCAAAAACCCAGTACCCAAAACCCTGGCTTGGCTTAAGAAGATGCCAAAACCTAAGCTTGCTAGACTCGAAGTATAAAATTGTGTGAAAACCACATTAGGGAACCTGGGACAGCAGAGGCTTGGGGGTGAGAACATGGGCTAGGGGTAGAACTGGCTTCAAATCTTGACTCTAATGTATAAGCTGTGTGACCTTGGGCAAGCCACTTTACTTCTCTGATCTTCAGTTTCTTCACCTGTAAAATGGGCTATAATGATGGTACTGACTCATAGGGTTCATGAGGATTGAGTTAGATGAAGCAAATAACATGTCTCATATGTAATTATAAGTAAAATATTGGCTATTATTATAATATTGTAACTGAGTTTACATGTGTTAGAAACTAGCTCTTTCAAATACTGGGCGCAGCTCTCTACAGTGCTTGTTTGTGAAGAAGTTTCAGTAGGTCACGCAAGTTCTTTCCATGCGGTTATCGTTAATATTAAGACTGTGGGAAACGTGAAATCAGAGAAGTTTGTCTCTAGATAATTTTTTCTGTTGGCTCTACTCTCCATTCCGTGGCACCTCGTTTCTGCAGCCTTAAGCTTCAGGTGCCTGTTTCTCCCCATTTCCCTCTCATCAGCAAGAACTGATGCAGTCATTTAAACTAAAGTGTAAATGATTATCCTATCCAGAGATACAGTATTCACATTTTAAGAGAACACAGCCTTAAGCCAAGGCAATGAAACATAGTGGGTAGGATTTTAGGCATCCATCGGAGAAATAGGGGAGTTTTGGGGGGAGATAGGAAACTCCTGCCAACTCCAAAGAGTCACCGTCCACTCATAAAACTGACCTCATTAATGCAGCTATAAGCAACGAGGTCGGCTGTTTCTGAATTCTGCAGCTAGAAAATCAAGTCTCTAGCCTTTGCAAAAAAGTGTTGTATTAAGGGGATTTATGCACCAATTTTTTCATACCAACCTCCTCTTGCTAAACAGACACAGCTCATGGTGCCAAGGCTGCTTCCAGCTCCACACATCTATGATGATCATAGTCAAGTGCATTGTTCCCTCAGAGCTCAAGCCTGGGGTTGGGTGTTTCTGCCTCATCAGGCTGGAGGAAGACCCAGCTGCAAAACTGTTAATTGCTTTGGTGAGTCAATAAGTAAACAAAGACAGTCCAGCTACTGTCCCCATACTGCAAGGTCATGAGAGGTTTCTTGACTTCTCTGCAGGACCTTGTTAAAGAAGGATCTGCAGGGCCCTGAAAAATTCTTTATAATGGAAAATTTTAAACATATACAAAAGAAGAGAGAACTGTATAATATACCCCCCATGAACCCATCCCTTAGCTTTGATAATTACCAACCCGAGGCCAATCATGTTTCATCTATACCTCTGCTCACCAACCCCTCCAAAATAATTCTTTCAAAACAAGTTTCGGATGTTATATAATTTCATCTGTAAATATTTCAATAATTGCACCTTCCGTATGGCCAACAAAAACCATCTCTCCAGGGAAGAAGTTTTTCCTACTTTCCCCATGCTGCTAAGGACATTTGGTTAGTATCTGCATCTGTGCCCCAGGGATAGTCCTTGGGTTAGACGAGTTCAAGGGCCTACTGAATCCTGTCCAAAGTCTGTCCTGCTTCTTGAGGAGGAAGGGGCATGCATAAAATGCCATGCAGTGGTGCCTCCATGCAGTGGTGCAAGATTTCGGTGTCAGCAAGGCTGCTGCTCAATAATTGAAATGAGACCCAAACTAAGAGGCAAGAATCATAGTCATGAATCTCAACTGGACTTAGCATTGTTCACAGTTAGCCTCCCCAATTCTTATTTTATTCCCATCTTACAGATAAGAAAACTAAGGCCTAAGGTCACGGAGGTATCTGTGACAGAGACTGAGTAGATGCTAATCAAACTTGATATTTATTTTTCATGAGCATAACTTGATTATATTTCCCAGGATCCTTTGCAGTTAGTTTTGGTCATGTGACTAAGTGCTGGCCAAGGTAACATAAGCCAGCCCAGAAGAAATATCCAGGGCAATCCCACATGCCCTCTTTCTTCATCCACTCACTGAATGAAGAAAAATTCAAGGACCTCGAGGAGAGCAGAGCCATAAGAAGGAAGGAGCCTGGTTCCCTGGATGACTGTGTGGAGCAGAGACCCTCCCCCCAACCTTTATTGGACTGTGAAATGAGTGAAAAAATAAACTTTTATTTTGTTTTTATTTTATTATGTCAAACCACTGAAATTTGAGTGATGTGTGTTTAAGTACTAAGCTTGCCTTGACCTATGCAGTGGCACAGATAGGATTTAAACCCAATGCCCCATCTTTCAGTCTTGCCCTGCACCACACTCCCTCCAGGCACAAGAAATAAGAATTGCCTATAAGAATCTCCTACGTGTTCAGCATTTGAAAGAACTGTCTATGAGGATCTTGCATCTTAGATTTGTGCTGTCTAACGTGGCAGCCAGTAGCCATGTAGCGCAATTTAAATTCAAACTAAAATTAATTAAAATTTCAAGTGCTCAGTAGCCACATGTGGCTAATGATACCACATTGGACAGTACAGATAGAGAACATTTCCACCATCATAGAAAGTTCCAATGGAGGGTGCTATCTTTGATAGACCTGGCATCCACAATGCACCTCTCCTCAGACCCCCACAGAAAAGCTCTGCATGCTGTTCATGACAGGACAGAGGGTGGTCTGGCCAGCAATTGGGTTGCCTCAGGCATAGGAGGCCTTTCCCCTCACCCAGACCTTGGGTCCTTGCTCCTGCCTCCCCCAGTTAGCCCTATGGCTACAATCTTGCGGCCCTCCCGTACTCATTGGTGATATGCCTTGCTGTGACCTCCTCATACGGGATGAGCCTGTCTCATTGGACGGCATCTCCTGAGAGCAGGAGCAGTATCTCATTCTCACCAGTTCATCTGTGCATGTGCTAAGCATCAGACACCAAGACATGAGAGAGGACCAGGGCTGCGCTTCCTGGCCTAGGCTAAGGATTCCCAGAGAATTTTCCAGAAATGGAAGCCCAACCCAAGAGGCCAGTACTTCAGTCCGTTTCCACATAGTAGCCAGAGCCATCTTTGTAAAACCATTCCAACCATGTTTCTCCTTGGTCCAGATCTCTCCGTAAATCCCCATTGCCCTCCAAATTAAGTAGACATCCCTTAATATGTCTCGTGTTGTTACCGAATCCTTGCTTACTTCTTCTGCTTTCCCACTTCCTATTTCTCCTGGGCCGCTTGAACCTCATGTTCTGGCCACATTGAGAGTGGTGCCATTTTCTAAACTCCCAGCCTTTCTTCACCCCTGAGTGTTTGCTCGGGCCGTTCTTCCTGCAGGAGCTCCGTCCTTCTACCCCACCTCTGCTTGACTGAGCCTCCATGTCGGGCTAAACTTGGAAACACTTCTTCTCCCTGGAGGCCTTTCCCGCCCCTCAGCCTGGGATAGTCTTCTCCCTGTGTCTCCCCTGGCCACCTGCCCTACCAGCTATAGAACTTTCCACACTTCCAAGTCTTCTCCAGGGAACAGGAAGGAGATGCATGCAGTTGCTTTAGGAATCAAAGCAAAGACTATCTTACAGAGGTTTTTTGTTTGTTTGTTTGTTTGTTTTTAAGAGATTAACCCTTCTTAATCCCTCTAAATTGTGAATCTATATCTCTCCCCTCAACACACACACACACACATGCACTCGCACACATAAGCTTTCTATCCATTTAATTCTTCTGCAGACCCACCAAGGAGGCAAGTGGAGCCCTGTAGCTCTCTCACAAGCCACAGTGCCCAGAGACCTCTGCTCCTTGACCCCAACCAACCACTCAGAACAAATGCCACTAAATCCATGGGACAAGCCCTGCCCCTCCCTTACCTGCCATGGCCTCATCACCTGGAAGGGGGTCCTGCTGTATAGACCAGTTACAAGACAAGCTGGTGCCAAGATGCATCGTGGGCCTTCCCTTCCCAGGGTTATTTTTATGGGGAATCCGAGCAGGCAGAGGCAGTGGACTCCAGCTCCTGAGACAACATCACAATAAATCCCCACAGCGGTTCTTCTACGGCTCTTAGCTAGTAAATCAGATCTATTGAACAACACATTTACTACAACTTTAAGAAGTTGTTCTTCCATTTTTTTAAGTGTATGTGTTAAATCATGCCCAGAGTCATAAAGAATGGAGTCAGCCAGGCTCAGTGTGTGTGTATGTGTTTTTTTTGGGGGGGGGGGGGGGGGGAATCACATGCTTAAAGAAGTTAGAAAATTCCTCATCCTTTGTATGAGACAACGAACACCCTCGCGGATGACTGCATGCGCGCTCCCGCAACCCAGACGGACTGGAATTCCCACAGTGGAAAGCAGGGACATCTCAGGAAATGCCGGAGTTATTTCGCAAATGGGGGTTCGATGTTACCAGTGTGGCTCTTGGCTGCAGATTGCCGAGGTGGGCAAAAAAGGAAGCGCACCACAGCCTCCGGCGCGAACCGCGGTGCTGCTGCTCGTGGTCGTGGGATGCTGGGAGGTGCGCCTGGGGCGGAGCCAGTTCCGGACTGCTTTTCCCGAGGAAGATTTCATTTCCTTCCCATTTCACCTTCCCAAACGCTGTTGAGTTGAACTGCAGTCCCAGCTTAAGGTGCAGGTTTGCCCGGCACACGTGAGTATGCTTTTCCTTGTCTACATCCCCTTTCCCCAGTCCCGCCTAAATGTTAACAGGGAGCACTAACTTAGAGTCTGCCATGCAACAAACATTTTAATTACACTGATAGGCCTTCATCCACTAACATTAGCTCAACAAACACTTATGGAAATGATCATTTGTTTAGCACAGACTTATTGAACGTCCACTAATTGCTGCATGGGACATTCAGTGGTGAGCAAGGTGGACACAGGCCCCGCTTGCTTGGAGCTCTGCGTTGCTGTTAAGCTTACTAAACCTCATCTGGGGGTCAGTGAGACCTGAGGAGTGAAGAGAAGCTACATTTGCAAGTTCTCTAAAAATACCCCACGGGTTAGATCTATTAGTATTCCCATTTCTCAGATGTAGAATCGTAGGCGAGCATCACACGGCTGGGGCAGTAACGGAGCTGGCGCATGTGACAGGGGTGTGCGTGGAGAGCTAGGGAAGCACCTGGAGGAGCCGGGGTCGGACGAGATACTCCGGAGGAGATGACATCTGAGCTGAGTCTAGAAAGTAGACAAGGAATCCGCCAAATGACCAAGAAGATGAAGTGAACACTAGACAGCAAAGACACCAGGGCATGAGCCAGCTCAGGATGTGCCTGGGGTGTGAGGCCAGAGGCAGGCACTGCACAGCTGAGGCTGGGGAGCCGAGCCAAGGAGCTGGACTCCAGCCTGCAGGCCGCAGGGGGCCACCCGAGGACAGCAGGCAGATGCACGGTACATTCAGATCTATGTTTGAAAAACACTCAGGCCCAGTAGAGTGGAGGGTAGATTTGAAGAGGACCAGATGGGAAGCAGGGGGACCAATTAGCAGGCTACTGCGTGCGGTATTCCAAGAGAAAGAAGATAAAGGCCACCGCTAGGGCAGTGGTACCGGGCATGGCGAAGAGGGGACGTGAGAGAAATTATGTCGCAGGTAAATGAAAAAGACTCCGATTGGTTTGATGTGGAGTAGCACAGAGGGTCCCAGGTCAGGCTGTGCTGCCTGATGGGATGACCATGCCAGTCTAGGGCAAGGGGATGCAAAGCAGAGCTGGGCGGAAGGGGTAGGGGGGGCAGAGGAGTAGGGAGGTGTAGTCCTTCCTGGAGCAGGGTGGTCGGAGTTCCCTCTCAGGGCCCTTTCCAGACAGAGCTGTTTATGCTGGGCTGGTGGGAGCTGTTGGCTGGGGACATCCCAGACCCGTGAGCAGTGCGAGGTTAAGAAACAGGCTGGGGTTTCCTAAGACCAGTTCAACAACTCGTTGGTTGGAGGGGGAGTGAATTTTCAAAATAAGGCTGAACAAATATCAGCATTGCAGGCCGCAGTATCTGGAGGCTTACAACTGCTGATCTCTTGAGCGATAAGAGATTTACTCTTGGGTCTCATCCCCTGCCATTGTTCTTTCTACCCTTTATCGGCCCCCAACATGCATGTACGCGCATGCGCACACACACAAGCACGCACACATACACTCATGCCGCGCACTTTATCATCCCTCAACTTCTCACCTCCCCCAGACACACCGGCCCTTTCACACTCCCTCTTTGCACCTGCTGTTCTCTCTGCCTGCAGAGTCCTTCCTCCTTCTCCACTGGGCAAAATGTATTTCTCCTTCCAGCCTAACGCAGATGCGGGTCCTCGCGGATGCCCAGCCCCCTGTCCCAGGCATCCTCGCCATGCCTCTCCTTCGTGGTGAGCTTCTCTGAGGTCTTTCTTCAGCACCAAGCCGATCTCCTGAGTCTTCTTTGGCTTGGCTTCCCCAGCAACTGCACAAGGTCTGACCATCACTGGTGCTCAAAGGTCCTTGTGGAATGAACAAGCGCATCCCTGGAGGTGGACCAGACGTGCCCTCCCCCAGCCCTGGTCCCAAGTCCTCTGCATCATTAAAGAGGATCGTCTCTGCCCTCTGGACGCTCTCGTGCCACGTGGGAAATGAAATCGCAACACACACGCGCGCGCGCGCGTGCGCGCGCGCACACACACACCAACACACACACGCGCGCGCGCGCACACACACACACACACGCACACGTCATAAAGGTAGTGCCTGCATTTGCTCTCAGTTCTACAGAAGCAGGTCTAGTATTTCTGTGAAATCGGCCTTGATTTTATCCCCATTTTACAGATGAGAGTTCCTCCTTCAGGGAAGGCAACAGCCCTTTGGGGCTGAAGATCACAGATCTGTTTAACCTCTTTGGGGCAAAATGAGTAGGTGAATGAGACCATCTCGGGTTCTGCCCTTACTAAGATTCCCCAGGCTGACCACAGCTGCTGATCACAGCTGGCAGACCACAGCTGGTGGGCCCAGATGAGGGCCCCAGCCTTCGGGCATTTGCCAGGTGGCCCGTGCCATCCTTCTGAGTTTCCAACTGGCTTCTGGAGCAGGAGGAGACTGAACTACTGTCAGCCTCCTGGGCATCTTCTCTGTGTCCCTCAGGCTGGGCGCCTTAATCTGGCCAAGGTGGTGCTCATAGTGGGAAACAGAAAAGGGCCAGGAGGCACTGGAGCCATCGTCCTTGTCACCATCATCATCATGGAATTAATAACAACGGCGGTGATACAGTGACAACAGACTCTTGCCTGGCATTTAATATGTGCCAGTCTCTGCTAAAGCTTTATAGGCATTATTATTTTTCAGTCTTTACAGCACTTCTATGAAACAGATACCATCATCACGTCCATTTACCATTTGGAAAAACCGAGACACAGAGAAGTTCAGCAATTTGCTCAAGATCATTAGCAGAGCTGGTCCTTGAAACCAAACATCTGACTCCAGAGCCCCTGCTCTTAAATATTATTCTGCAAAGAGGAGCAGAAGGCTGGCCAGTGCCTGCTGGTCAAGGGGAAGACACAGTGGGAAATGAGAGGCCAGCAGAAGACCAGAGTCTGCTCGTTGCTCTAAGCCTCACACATTCTTCCAGGCCCCTCCAGCTCCCAGCAGGGATGGGCGTCTGTTCCTTGGCAGGTTAGAGCTCTGAGGAGTCCCAGAAAGTGCAGGAGAATGGGGGGTGCTGGGTAGGCCAGCTGGGGTGCCGTTTCTCAGCCCCAGCTCCTGGTCTCCTTTCTCACGGCGATGGCCTTTGGATTGCTGCCTCTCTTGGGTGCCCGATCGCTGCTGTCTGGAGCCTAATCCCCATTCTGGTGGTTGGTTGCTATGGTAATTGAATTCACTTAAAGTTGTCTCCGAGCTAGTCTGTCTACCTCTTTCTGCCCACAGCCTGGAAGGGCATGAGCCCAGAGCCGAGGGCAGGAAGGAGGGAGGCCCAGCGGCCTGGGCGGCCGGAGTGTTTTTCCTGACCCAGAGCCCCTCCTCAGAGGCAAACAGAGGAGAGAATCGTGGAGAGACGTTCCCTCCCAGTCTCCTTCCATCTCCGTCTTTGCCGCCTCACTCCTTCCTGCACAGAGGCTCTGGAACTAGACAGGCCGCAGAGGCAGGGACTGGCAACGCCGCGGGGGGCGGGCGCTCTGAGAGCAGGTTTTGTTCCTCAGCATTTTGTTACTCATTCAACAAACACTGAGAGCCCACTGTGTTCTAGGCACTGCTGTTTGCCTCTGGACTCGGGGTCTCTCTGGGAGCAAGTCAGCATCCAGGGCTATAGGAAATGCCCCCTGACAGAAAATTTCCACATGGGCACCACTCAGATTTCAGGAGAATGACCAGCCGGGGTGAGACCTGACAGGGAGACGAGGGATTGTGGGACAGTCCCCCTTTCCTCCTTCCTCTACTGGCGGGAGGTTCATCAGGCTGAGCTGAAAGCAGAATGGGACCACCCCTAGGTGAGACTTGAGGGGAGAAACAGATTCATTCCCTCTACCATTCTAATGTGGGAGAAATTTTGACACCTAAGTAACAAGGGGAGAAGCCAGTGTCAAAGAGCTGCCTGGGTGGGGTGGGGGGGGACGCCGCCTCCACTGTGCTTGGATGATGGCGGTGTGGAGCGAGGAAGCCTAGAGTAGACAATGAGCGACCGTATGTCTGCTGGTCTCATTTTTTTAAGTAATAGCTGGATGAAGCAAGCAAAAAAAATACTATGTAGCTTCAACTGTGTGCCGGGGACTGTGCTCTGGAATGGGAAGACGACGATGACCGATACGGCAGAGACTTTCAAGGTGTTCGCCATCTGGAAGGCTGACCACCGAGCAGAGCAGAGGGCGTGTCCTGTAAGATGGGCAAGAGCAATGCACTCTGGGAGCCCAGAGCTGGGAGGAGAGGGCGTGTCCAGGAAGAATGAACCCAAGGCAGGGTGTGCTGAGTTGTGTTTTTAAGGGTGAGAAGGAGTCGAGAGCAAAAAGTGCAGAGGTGTGAAAATGAGCAGCATGCCTAGTGGCGGGAGCGCAGGCTGAGTGACGAGAGCCGCAGGACGCTGAGCGGGAGAGGCCAGATGACAGAATGCCCGGCTGGGTTCTGTCCTGCAGGCCGCGAGGGACTATTATGGTCAGACCTGCGTTTTAGCAAAACTCTGGCAGAGTGAGAAGGGAGGGTGGCAGTGGGAGGTCAGGGGACCTGAACTGGGCTATTGAACCAGCAATGAAGACAGACCCGGCCAAGAAGGGGAGCAGCAGTCTGTGGGCCCCGAGACGGATCGGTTGTGGGGCTGTGTGTGCAGGAAAGAAGAGCCCATGGTGAAGGAAGTGGAAGGGTCAGAGAAGTCTGTGCACAATGTCGGGTGGGGAGTGGACCGAAATAGGAACTCGAGATGTCAGTTTGGGGGAGCTCTGTTTGGGATAGGGGAGTGTCTGGTATAGTCCATGTCAGATGCCCAGCAGGCAGAAGGAAGACCCTTTCTAGCATTTGGGAGAGAGCTGCTCGTTCAAAACGTGCATGTGGGAAGCATCAGCACAGAGGTGACAGGTGAGGACAGCTGTGGGAAAAGGTGACACTGCCCAGGGAGAAGGCGCAGAGCAGGGGCGTGAGAGGAGACAAACGCAGCACCTTGGAGAGTGGTCAGAGCAAGGCCATCAGTATCCTTCAGGAAGGGCGGGGGGAGGTGACCTGGAGTCCATGGCTGAGAGGAGAAGGCGAACACACACGCGACGCCTCAGAAGGCTTCAGAGGAGATGCTGCCGAGAGGAGGTTGTAGAAAACTGGTCTAGAGCGGTGGCTCTCAAGCCGGAGGGTGCATCGGGAGGTCTTGTTAAAACACAGCTCCCTGGGCCCCACTCCCAGAGTTTCTAATTCACTAGGTCTGGGGCGGAGCCCCAGCGTTTGCATTTCTAACAAGATCCAAAATGCAAAGCGATGCTACCGGTCTGGGGACCACGTTTTGAGAACCACTGAACCTGTGGTCTGGATTGATAAACCAGGTTCAAGTGCAAGGCCATCCGCTCCTTATCGTGGCGCAAGGTGGACACGAGAGGTGAAAGCCGGGCTTTGGTTAAAGAGCGGGGACAGGTGGAGGAGCAGACGAGGGACGTAAGGCAGCTCCTTGGAAAAAGGACGAAGGCTACGAGGACCCGGGGACGGGGATGGGGAGGAGCGTTGGCAAGGGAATGGCAGGCAAAGGGAGGCTGGGGCTATGATGACACGAGAGGGTGGCCCGAGGGACAGCAGCCGTGGCCACGGCTACGGGTCATGTAAAGAAGATGGCGGTGAATCAGATTAGAACCAGCCTCAGGGTTCTGCTCAGCGTCCTGGCCAAGAGTCTCGAGTCTCCTTCCGGGGGAGCCTCGTCCCTCGTCCCCGCCCCCACCCAACCTCCCAGAGTCGTTGCCTCAGGCCTGCCCAAGCGGAGCAGAGGCAGCTGCCCAATGCCCTGGGTCATCTCTCATGGGGACCGCTCTGAGGACAAGAAGACCTGGCGCTTTTTCCATTTCGCTTCCAAGATCTCAGATCAGAGACCTGAGACACTGACGAGGCTCCCGACCTCAGTGCTACACACCCAACCCGGCTGACCCGCCTGGCCGGGGAGGCGCAGGACTTGAGTCTTATTTTCCATCAGAGGAGCGAGTCCATAAAGAAATCCAGTTCATCAGGGTCCAGGAGAACATTAGCAAGATAGACGAGACACCATGGGCAGTATTCAATTATGAGCGGGCAGAGCAAATGGGAGGGACGCAATAAAAATGCTAATCGGGGAGGGAGAAGCAGCGGTTTCGTTTTCTTCTAGGATGGACTGAAGCTCTGCCTCTCCATTTCCAGACCCCACACGAGTGCCACAGGTCTGGTTCTGACTGCGATTTGGTACCGGGTGAGTCTGCCTTAGTCCCAGTCCCCAGCCTCTTCCTGCTCCCATCCTTCCAGCCTCCCGGTTTCTAGAAGATCTGGCGCAGAGGGAGGGAGGCTGGCTTTCCTTGCAAGCACACAGCTTCCACTTCAGCCAGGGAGAACTGGCACGGAAAAGGAGAGTGAATGAAGTTATTATTCAGGGCTCAATACCGTGTCCCAGGGAGCACTTTAGGACCAGCTCCCGCTCAGGAGCACAGCCAGAGTCTGCACGAGGAGGGAGCGAGGCTGGAGAAGGGGCCCTAGACCAGCCTGAACTCATCGGTCTCTGGCCTAGAAGTCGATCCAGCTCAGAGCCACTTAGGAAGAGATCGGGACCCTGCGCCAGGCTCAGAGCCTCGTGTTCCCAATTCCATTCACTGGGCCGAGCTCCACTTTGAAGCGCGGTTCAGGATTTTGCAGGCCATTCTCGTCTCGCTCCCAAGTCAGCTGATCCCTGCATGGCTGGATCCCATGGGTCCTTCCTAGCTAGCTCGCTCAGCTTCCACTCTGCTGCCAAAGACAGATTAATTTCTCCCATTTCTCTTGGTCTCTGGGATGCCTGGGCCCAGGCCTCATGTCGGTTTTAGGTAAAATGTGCTTTCTTCACAGCAGCGAGGATCTTGATTCAGCCCAGGCCCTTTCCCTAGGCTGACCTCTTGTGCCGACTTGGCTCGCCAGTCATCCTGGCTGATGTCCATGCAATTTACTGCTCTGTTGATTAGTCTCTCTCCTGCCTCCCTAAATCTTGTGCAGCCATGAGCTCTTCCCAACATCCCTAGGGGCAGGAATGAGCCTGAGGATTCTCTGGTATGTCATCCTGGATCATCTCCCCTCTCAGCACACCACGGGGAGACAGCACCCAGGCCCTCCACTCCTGGCTACTGTCTCTTTCTAGAAAAATATCTGTTCGATAAATAGTTTATATACCAGCTCCCTTACCTGCTGTGAGATCTTGGACAAATTGCTTGACATCTCTGTGCCTCAGTTTCCTCATCCAACAAATGGAGATAACAACATTACCTACTTCAGATTCGTTACAAGCATTCAATGCAAAAGCATACAAAGAGCTTAGAAGAGTGTTAGCCATCATCGTCATCGCTATGATATGTATTATTAAGGTCAATGAATGTCTTATTCGCCCGTATGTCCAGGTCCTCAGTACGGTATCTGCCACGAACAAACTCTCAATAATCATTCAACGAATGAATGAATGTACTTTTAAGCGAATCGTTCCTAAGATATCACATGTCCCAGAAAAATTTAAATTTAAATGTAAAGAGAGGATCTGCACATTGATCACAATGCCGAGGAATAAATGGCTAACGGTATGATTCCAGGGATTTAGAATTAATGATGATTTTTCTCATGTCAAGTCAGACAATCGCTCGAAACAGAGCGAGTCTCAGTCAGCAGCTCACAGTTAGTGTCCCC
The DNA here is from genome assembly GCF_000325575.1 of Pteropus alecto. Taxonomy (NCBI): domain Eukaryota; kingdom Metazoa; phylum Chordata; class Mammalia; order Chiroptera; family Pteropodidae; genus Pteropus; species Pteropus alecto. The sequence continues at coordinate 11,793,556 of NW_006442103.1, forward strand.
ACGGTGGAATTTCCTCACTCTACCGCAATAAAACCTTAGAAACCAGCGAGGGGATAGAGGGGCCAAAGGGAGCCCTCCAGCCTCCAGATCACTATTTCCTGGGTCCTCCCTGGGCTCCTGGTCATCACCAACTGGAAGCCCACATGGGCTGGTTCACAACGGGAGGGAAGGAGAGAGCTGCGGGCCCGCTGGCCTCAGGCCCGGGCAAGACGGGGCCCCTAGAGTCTGGTCCCAGATCCTCCTGGGAGATCCTGGCCCCTTCTACCCCTCCCCAGAGAGTTCTGGTGTGGAGAGTGGAAATATTTTATCTAAATATTACTGGAAAGCTGTGCTATGAATCTGCTCAGGATGATTTGGACGGGACCTGGGTTGAAAAACAGTTTTGCATCTCAAATTCAGAGGCAAGGGGTGAACGCAGGCCTGGGAGCAGCAAGGGCCCCCCATGGCATCACTCCCTGTCCCTGACGTCTACCTTTGCAAGTGTCTCCATCATCACATATGCTGCTCACGACCGATGAGTGGGCTGGGACCTGGACTCCTTTTTCTTTCTTTTGATATTCTTTTCAAGTAGATTATTTTCACATGGTTCAAAATTCAAAAGATCCTAAAGTCTAGAGGGTGGAGAGCCCCTCTTTTCTGTCTGCCTCCGTCCACAGCCAGCCCCCAGTTCCCTAAGAAACCTTCCATAGGTTTTTCATGCACATCCAAGCAAATGCATATAATCTCTCTCTCCTTTATACAAATGGAAAGCTTCCTTTACACACTATTCTCCATCTTGATTTTTTTTTCATATAATACTATATTTTGGAGATGATTTGATATCAGTCTATATAGACATATCATTCTTTCTGTGGCTACATTGTATTCTATTCTATAAATTAGTTTAAAAGCCCATTTAAGTCCAGTCTTTAACTTTTACAAATAATGCTGTAAAGGGTAACCTGTGGGCAGGTGTATCCGTAGGATGTATGCAAGTGTATCTGAAGAGAAATTTCTAGAAGAGGAATTGTTTGGTTTAAGTCTTTATCCATTTGGAGATCTGATAGTCACTGACAAATTGCCTTCCATCAATAGCCCAGTTTTTTAGAGATGACAAAAGCTTACAGAGGGTAAGTGACTTGACTAAAGCCATATATAGACTATAAATAAAACAACTAGGATGAGAACTAAGGTTTTTGGTTCTCAGCCCAAGACTCTGGGCCCAGGGCTGAAAGAAATTGGGAACATCTAAGAAACATCAGACAGATTCCTGAACTATAATAATATCTATAGCTTCACATATTAAATATTAAATACTGCGGATGCAACTTTGCAAAAGCCACAGAACCTGTCCCGAAGGATCCTACAGCCCAGAAGAGAAAGGCAAGTAAAGAAGCATTTTTGGTTTAGCACATGGGATAACGATGAGATGCTTGGAGATAGTGAGAACATGGGAAGGGCCCCCGATTGGCTTTGGCTTCCTGGAAGAGGAGGCATTTAAGACGACATTAATTAATATAAAAATGTTCTCCTTGACATTACTTATGACTTCCCTCTTTTTCAACTCTCACTATTTGCCGCTCCAAACCTTTTATCAATGGTATTGATAAGGAGCATAATAAATTGCCTTGTGAAAGCATGGTATAGTTGGAATAATAATAAAGTCTAAGAGGCACTGAGTCCCCACTTTATGCCAGACTGTGCTTTCTGGCTCAGCCGTTAACTAGCCGTGTGCCTGGAGGCAGGTAACATCGCACCCATATCTCTAAAATGAAATGGTTAACCCGATGACCCGTAGCTCCTGCCAGTTTTCACATGCTCTATATCTTTCTAAGATCACTGAAGCCTCTGCTAGGGGATGATGGACAGGAAGTGTCCAGGTGTGGGTGCCTGGGGCAGAGGAATGAAAGGACTGGATAGCTCTCACACCAACAAATCGGCCTCTAGAAATTCGACTTTGAGAGAAGATGCTACAAGTGTCAGATAAATAGTAACATTAACAGCGCGTTACTGTTATATTTTTCCAAGGTGGTTTCATATGCTATTTCGTATGCCATTCATAACAGTGATGTGAAGGAGGGAGTTAGGGAGGTGCTAGTCTTTTCGGAAGAAGGGGAAACTGAGGCTGGGCCAAGGCAGATTGCTCAGCTCAAGCCCCATGAAGGGTGGTAGTGCAGCCAGGGCTAGAACCAGGTCCCCTGTCCTGGCACCGGACCCTTCTCTTCCGCGGTTCCATATTCACCAAACGGCATGATTGTGGGTGGGAGCAACTCCATGAGCCCCCGGAGCCTGAATGTAAACGGCCTGCGAGGTACAGCCCCTCCTCCCTCAGCACCTTCCCAGAGCACACTGAGGCCTTCTCTGGATGCTGAAGCCAGGCCCTCCTTTCCACAGAGTGAGTCTAACAAGTGGTTTAGGGGACTCAGTGCCCAACTGACTAGCTGCTCGGTCTTTGACTCAGCTGTCATGGGACTGCTGCCCGTTCCAGTGCCAGCTTCTTGATAACTTACCCCACGCCCAGCTCCTCTGGCCTGGGTGCTGCCTTGCTCTGGTGGCTCCTTCCTGCTCTGGAGTCCAGCCTTGCCTGAGACCTCAGGCCCTCCCCTGAACTTACTGCACAAGGCTTGTTTCCAGCTCCCCTCTGCTGTCCTCAGTCTAACAACTAGACGCCATCCTCTGGACCTCCTGGATGCCGCCCACCAGGTAGGATGTCTGTCTAGCTATCGTGACATCTTTTCCAAATAGCTCTCTGCCTGCTGAGCTGCCCGCCTCCCATGGCCTATGCCTAAGGTCTTCACCCACAATAGTGTGTCCCGGTTCCAGGCCCAGTTGGGGGATCTGCTGATGTGGTCGTCCGCAGGCTCTCAACTCTGTTTTGACATCTCCCTCCCCGACCCTGCCCCATCAAAGTTGGAAGCTGATGAGCTGGGCAACCCAGGGCAACTCCTTATCTGGCCTTTTCTGGGGGGGCCAATTGGCCCATCTCTGAACGTGCCCCCTCGGTTTCCCCTCATTGCAGGTAGGAATAAGAGCATAGCCATTTGGGGCCCCTTGAGGGAAGGCTCTGTCAGAAAACAGACGTGATTACTATTTCCATCACCTTTTTAATCCTTTCATCACATATCTGCAGCAGGGAGCCTGGGCAGGGCGAGTCCATTTATATAAACAGCAGGAAAAATGAAGCTCTGTGCTGTATGCCAACCACACTTAGCGGAAACGTAAGAATGGCTGGCCTTTAGTGAGCTGAAAAATGAATAATCCAGGTATTTATCCCAAAACAACCCACATCCAAGCTGCTGGGACCTGTGCTCACACTACGAAGGTTTTGACAGCGACCTATCACCCCTCCTGGGGCAGTGGGGATGCTGGCCTCAGCTCTTGGCTCTGTCAGTGGGTTGAACAGCAGAGAAAGTCAGGGCCTCTGGGCGTCTGACCGCCCCTGAACAAGGAGCCTCCCGTGTCTCTGGCCCTTGGGTCCTAGAAGTATAATCTGGAAGCCTGACCCAATCACGGATGGGAGAAGGACTCTAAAGGAGGTTTGGAGGCCATTATTTGGAACGAGTCCCTAGTAGACAGGATTGTTACTTCCATTTTTCAATAGTAAGGGGATGGGACGAATGGGACGAAGACTCTCGAAAGGGATGGGGAGCTCCTGCTGGAGCTTCTCCGTGCGAAAATGAGGCTTTTAACCAGTGGCCCAGGTGGCAGAGGCAGAGAGAGGCACTGGTGACAGAGCAGCGGCCCTCCATTCTGAGAAAGCCATCAGCCCTGACATACCCTGACTCTCCCAACTGCATAACTCCTCAAGTAGAGGTTATTCTTTCCCTTAAGAGGATTGGTCTACCGCATATAAGAATTTCTTTCCTGCTTTTAATGGGCATTATCATTTGCTATTGCTACATAACAGTCCCCTCCAAAACTCAATGGTGTGTGACAGTAAGCACTTATTTTGGTGGGTCGCCTACAGTCAGCTGATCTTGGCCAGACTTAGCCGGACAGTCAGGATACAGCTCTGCCCATGTGTCCCTCCTCCTCCTCCTCCTCCTGGGATAAGTGCAGATGGCAGAAGCACCTGAAGGCGAGGAAATGCACAAGGCCTCTTAAAACCTAGGCCCAGAACTGTCACACTGTCCACTCCTTCATGGGAAGACCTGCAAAGTCATAAAGCAAAGGGCATGGATAGGCATGGGCTAATGACACGGCCTGCATAAACCCAGCCAGATGTCAGAATTGTTCTCCATTCCAAGAAGCTCTCACAGAGGTCTCTCTCTCTCTCTCTCTCTCTCTCTCTCTCTCTCCTCTCTCTCTTCTCTTCTCTCTTCTTTCTTTCTCTCTCTCTCTCCTGTTTTCTCTCTTCTCTCTCTCTCTCCACCCCTAATTAGTTAAGGCTGGGTTCAGAGCCTTCTGCGTGGGAGATGGGGGATGGATGAGATGATAGGGGACCCTCGGAAGGAGAACCCAGAGTAACTTGAACTCATGACTCCTTCTCCACCTTCCCCAGGGTAGAATGTGGGCCCATAAAGATTGGAAAGACAACGTCTGCACTGAACCAAATGATTACTTCCATCCAGTTAGTGGTTAGGTCCTCATGAGTTGCAGTTTTCACGTCTGATATTTTCCTGGGAAAATAAAGTGGCCAAAAGAACACAAGGAGCGGAAAACGAAAACCACTACAAATTCAGGACTTGGGCCCCACGTGACTGCTAAATGAGAAGTGTGAACCAGAGAAATGAGCAATGCCATGCCCAGCCTCAACCAGAGACCAGCGCCTGGAGCCGAGATCTCGCAGATGCTCCAAACGACAACTACAGAGACTCTTGATAAAAGAGCTTGGCCTTCCTGAACCCTGGACTCTTTAAGAGACAGGTCCAAAACACAGGCCGAGTTTCCACCAGCACAGAGTGGCTGTGAACGGGGGCTACTGGCGACAGCAGTTCTCGTGGTTTTCCAAAAATCTGTGATGAGACTTTCCTTTCCCAGTCTTGCAGCCCTCCCCACCCCCCGTATTAAATAAACTTGTTGTTTTCTTCCCTGCCATAAAGTGTATTATTTCACCATGTCTCACTGACGAGAGGTTACCGACAGGGAGATAAACTGGGATTTTGTTCAGCTGCTGATGACTCTTCTTTATTACCCTAGCTCATTTCCAGTGGCATTTCAGCACTTTGGTAATGAATTACCTCGACCATTCCTGGCACAAAGAAGGTTTAAATTAATTTTCAGCAAGGGATACTATTGGTCCAGGCAACTTCCCTCCCACTGTGTTAACATCAATGTCTTGTCTCGTTTAATGCCGATAAACGAGTATAACACTCTAACAAGCCACAAATTGGCTTATTGACACCTCTGTCAGCTGTTCTCTGCTTCCCAAATCCCTTGCTTTATAGACATACGGTGGTTAAACAAAATGGGGGCTCTAATGAACATCAGAGCGAGGAGACGTTGTCAGCATCTGCGTTCCCCGGCTGCTCATTTTGGCTGTGTCTGACTTTCATCTAATAATAGAGTGTATTAATTTGGTTTTTCCACCCTCTAGGGTTCGTTCGGGGCACATGTGTTTGTGGCTTCTCCACAGAGGGGATGGGTTCATTCTTCCCAGCCCTCCCCAACTTTCTCAAAGAATGGCTCCAGTGCTACTACACTGGGCAACCCTCACCATGTCATAATTAGCCCACTGAAGACAACATTGCCAGGAGTAGCCCTTTAACCTGCCCACTTTGTGTGCTGCTGGGGCCTGAGGACACTGTCACAGGAGGGCAGGTAATGTCTTATATGATGCCCCACCATGGACAGCAAACCTGTCAGGCCTGAGGATGACTGAATGGCCAGTCGCCATTCCATAGGCTCTTTTTATCAGAGGACAAGGCAAGAGAAATTGGCCTTGCCCCACAGCAAGAGAACCTTAGCTGATCTCAGACCAGAAAAAACTTAAGGACTTCATCACCACCAAACCGGTATTACAAGAAAGGTTAAAGGGACTTCTTTAAGAAGAACAAGAAGAAGGAAAAAATTAAAAATTGGAATAGAAATATCGCAAAAAATATCTCACCGACAAAGGCAAAAGCATAATAAAAGCAGTGGATCGACCAACACTGAAGCTAGGAGGTTCAAAGGCAAAATTAGGAAGATCGTGTGTAATTACCATGGTAAATGAAGGGACTCACACAAACACATACACAAAGGAAGTGAAAGATAATGCCGGAAACATAAACATGGCAGGGGAGAGTAAAAATGGTAGAGATTCTAGCATGTGTTCGAACTTGAGCGACCATCGACTTAAAACAGACTGTTATAAACATAGCTTGGTAGATGTAAAGCACATGGTAACCACAAACCAAGTATCTATAAGAGGGACACGATAAAGACAAAGGAATCTGAACATAATACTACAGAAAGTCATCAACGTAGAAGAGAAGAAAGCAAGAGAATGCAAAGGAAAATAGAACTACAAAAACCATCGGAAAACAATAAGATGGCAATAACTACATACCTATCAATAATTACTTTAAATGTAAATGGATCAGATGCTCCAATCAAAAGACGATGGGATAAAGAAGATGTGGTACATATGTACAATGGACTATTACTCAGCCATAAAAAAGAATAAAATCTTTCCATTTGCGACAACATGGATGGACCTAGAGGGTATTATACTAAGTGAAATAAGACAGAGAAAGACCAATAGCCTATGATTTCACTTACATGTAGAATGAAAAAACAAAATAAATAAAATGAAAACAGACTCATAGAGAATAAGCTGGTGTTTGCCAGATGGGGGGGCGTTTTGGGGGCGCTGAGTGAGAAAGGTGAAGGGATTAAGAAGTACAATTGGTAGTTACGAAATAGCCACGGGGATGTAAAGTACAGTATAGGGAGTATAGTCAATGATGTTGTAATAACTGCATATAGTGTCAGTGGGTACTAGACTAATTGGGGGGGATCATTTCATAAATTACATAAATGTCTAATCATTATGCTGTATCCCAGAAACTAATATAATATTTCACGTCAACTCTGCTAAATCAACCAATCAATCAATCAATAGAAGCTAAGCTGAAAGATTGGGAAGAACTGCATGGAAATGAAGAAGACCATGGCTATGGCCAATGGCTGGTACATGGCACATGGTCAGAGCCACCAGGCTGTCTTGTCTGATTCTTCCTTGAGATCCCAAGAATACAGCAGACAGGAACCTGGTCATCTGGGACAGGCACAGGTGTCCCCAGAGGCAGAGATATGGATGAGATGACTCGTTCTCTTGGTGTGAGGGTTTCATAATTTCTCTGGTATTCAAAATCAAACTCTCCTTTTCAAGTTCATACGGCTATGAATTTATGCAAGAAACCTCTTCTCTTTATAGGCCTCCCATGGACTTATCAATGACGAGTAGAATCAGCGCTAAGAAAGGAATTTGAAAATAACAGTACAGGCTGCCGATCTCCAGCTAGATGGCTTTCTGGCCCCTGTCCACACCTGTCCCTCATGCACGGAGCTCAAGGAGACAGCAGGTTGTGCTTAGTGTAAGTGAATGTGTGGGTGCGTGTGCGTGCGTGTGTGTGTCCACATATCAGGCACTAGCTGCAGAGGGCGCTAGGAGCGGGGGCGGGAAGATCGGGGAAAGAGCTGCTGAAGAACGAGGGCTGACCCACTCGGAGTGACCTTGATCATGGCTTCTTTCGCAGGTGTCCTTTGCAGGTTCTTCCTCAGCGTTGGAGGACCCAGGGGCCCCTCTTAGTTACCCCACAGTGATCTCATCTAGTCTTCTGGCTCTAAATATCTGCCAACTCCAACATCGTTTTCGTCCCCTTCCAGACCTTGTCCCTGAACTCTCTCCTCTCGCCTCCACTGGGTGTCTCATGGGGATCCTGGACCTAACCTGTCCCCAGACAGACTCCTGGTGTCTCCCTCCTCCCATAGTCTTTCCTTGCTCGCTAAGTGGCAACTCCATTTTGCCCGATACTCAAGCCAAAACCCTTGCTGTTCTCTTTGCTCCCTCTTTCTTTCATACCTGACATCCAAGCCATCATCAAATCCTATTGGCTCCAGAATCCAACCCTTCTCGGGAACTCAGTCCTTCCATCCCAGTCTGAGCCACCAGTTCCTTACGTGGTCTTCCTGGGCACCAGCCCCTACAGTCTATTCTCAGCTGCAGCCAGAATGATCCTTTTAAAAAGTGCATCCGATCATGTCGTTCCCGGCCAAAATCCTCACTCAGGAAAAATCCCAAGTCCTCACGATGGCCTCCCAGGCCGTACAAAGCCTGGTCCCCTGGCTTCTCTGGCCTCATCCCCTCATGTGCCACTTTGTCCCGGCCTTTTTGGCCTCCTTGGTTTTCCTCAACTCTGCCACATACACTCCTACCTCAAGGCCTTTGCAATTGCTGGTCCCTCTGCAAGGAATGCTTTTCCCCTGAGCTCCCCCCCACAACCCTTTTAGGCCCCCCCTGACCACCTCCTGCATAGCATTGCGCCCCCCACCGGAACTGACATTTTCTTTTCCATATTTATCAGCATCATAATTTACTTACACATTTGTCTGTCTTCTCCACTACGATATTAAGTTTCATCAGAGCAGATCTTTTTTCGAGGGGTTCTGCTCGTTTATTGCTATTTCCTAGTATATAACAGGGACATAATAGCTGTGAATGAATGAATGAATGAATGAGTGCTGCGATCTCTCTGAATCCCAGCTGGAATCTCAGGTAAACACAGCGGCATGATGGCAGGAAAGTCCAAGAAAATACTCTTCTCTCTCTCTTCACCTAACTCCAACTCATCCTTGAGGGGGCAACTTAAATATCAGTTCTTCAACCCAGGGAATTAAATTAGGCTCCTTGCTAAATGCTTCTGTAGTTCCGGCATTTCTTTCTGCAGTACTTTGCATGTCAAGAATCTTAAAATAAATTATTCATAGCTGTTGTTTAATGTCTATTTTCCCTATTAGAGTGTATCGCCAGGCAGGGCGTACATTAATCATTGTTCACAGCTGGGTCCTGGCACCTGGCACGTGGCTTGGCACATGTGTGTGCTCAGTTAGTGACACTTGACAGTTGAGAGAATATGGGATTTAAAAGGTGCAATTAAACCTTGACAACAGGATGAGGCCTCACCACAGTCTCACACGGTTATTGTGTATTGAATATTTAAATGAGAGGTGGACATCATTCGTAGGGGGCGGGGGGCGGTGGCAGAGGGAGAGGGCCAAGGCCAGGCTCACCTGAGTTGTGAGAGATAGCCAGGGTCTGTGTGTCTGGGTTTGACCCTTTACCCTTCTGATTGGGCCATTCGTCACATTATGGGTTTAGTTTGCTGATCCAGTTCTCAAGAGACCCTTTGTCTGACCAGCACAGACACCCTATTTAATATGTCACCTGCCCCCCTCTGAAATCCGAATCCCCTTCACCTGCTCTCCTTGTCTTTTTATTCACGGCACTTACCACTTTCCAACGTTGTGTGCAATCTACACATTTGTGATATTTACTGTCCACTGTTATCTTCCCAGCCAGATGTTAGTTGTCTGAGGGTAGGGATCTATTCTGTTCTCTTTTGTTCCCCAGCTCCAAGAACAGTGCCTGACATAGAGCAGGCGCCCAAGAAATACCTGTGGGATTGGACTACTCAGTTGCTAAGGTACTACCAGTAGTTAGCAGCCAACACTGTGGAGCACTTCCTCTGTGCGGGCATCGTTCTAAGCTTTGCAGATGAAACTCCTTCAACAGACAATAAGTGCTACGTTGAGATCGTTTTGATCCCTTCTCAGCTGTGAAATGCTCCTTTCTGGTTCGGTAAGTGATTCTCGGGCAGGAGAAAGTTGTGTGGAGGGAGGGGCAGGGGCTGACAGGAGAATGGAGGGGCATGTGCCCTTGGAAACCGCGATTCAGGACACCAATTTTTTTATAGGAAAAATTACAGAAATAAGCTTTCAAATATTCTGCTCTGCCAGCTGGGTCCGAGTGGGAGGACGACGGAAGATGGAATAAGGAAGAACCATAGGTGGCTCGAATGAATAAGAGGTCCTGAAACGTAGTGTTCGTACTACAGGTGAACGGAAGCACAAACGTCAGACGCAACTGATGTTTCCGCGTGATGCTCAGCGTGCAAAGTGCACTCGAGTGCACACTAGAATACAATCCTTACAGATACACATGGAATCTGAGTTCCCGTGCCGCTCGAGCTGTGGGTTCGAGCGCTCCTTCTCGGTCCCGTTCACGGTGACAGCTCAGGTTTCTTCAGCCTCCCCTCCACCTGCTCACGGGGACCTCGGCCTTGTAGAGTCCTACTCCCTGGTATTGCCAGAGACCCTCAGAGCGGTTGGCTTTTTTTTTTTTTTTTGAGTGAAGCGGGGTGGGAGCGCCCTCACATACTCACAATTACTTCGGTCGCCTGGGCGCTGCTGTTCCCGTCGACCTGTGCTGTCCAGGAGGTGGCTGTTGGGCTCTTGAAATGCAGCTATTCCAAACTGAAGTGCGCTGTCGCGTAAAGTACCAGATTTCAAAGTCTCGGAACAAAAACGTGTCAAGTTATCTCAGTAATATCTTTTTTCATATTGATTACATGCTGAAATGATATCTTGGAGATACTGAGTTTAATGAACTACGGTTCGATTGTAAATTAATTATAATTTCATGTCACTTGGGATTTCTGTTGTTGTTTGGTGGGTTTCAATGCAACTACTAGACAATTAGAAATTACGTCTGCGATCGCCCTTGTGGCTGGCATTGTATTTCTGCTGGACAGCGCTGTCACGGACCCTGCCATTTCTCCTGAGCTCCGCTGAGCACACCCTTGCTGCCATGCCCATCTTTATAGGGCTGCATGTCACCGTCACTTCCAATGGGCAGAATCTCGGCCCCTCCAGCGGGGTTTCTACCAGACAGGGTTTCCGACCCTCTGCAGTGTAATCTACCAGACAGGGTTTCCGACCCTCTGCAGTGCCCTTGACCCCCACCCAGGCACCACCACCACCATTAGCTGCCAAGGTCTCCAAGTGGCCGGTGCCTGTGACAAAGTGGGACCGTGTCTCCCTTCCTCTATCCTACGCCTATTAGAAGGGCCCAGCTCTAGCATCGGAGAGCACATTGAAAGCTTTTACTTTTCTTATTTCCTGCTCTCTCCACAGGAAAACATGGCGATGAGCCGGGATCAGATTTTTACTTTGTTTTTCACATATTATTTACTTTTTGTTTTTGTTTTGTTCTTTACCTTTAAAATCAACTTTTTTTGAGGTATAATTTACATAGCATTAACTGTATCCTTTTTAAGTATACAGTCCGACGAGTTTTGACAAGTGACCAACCTACGTGACACCACCTTAATCATGATGTAGAACTTTTCCATCACTCCAGAAAGTTCCCTTGTGCCTGAGGCAGATTTGAGGGCCAGCTAAAAAGCCGTATTCAGAAATTCACCTTCTTATAACGTTATCAGGCGCCACCTGTCAGGCCTGGCACTCTGTCTGGAGGATGACTCTCCCAGGGGATTCCCTCTGTTCTCACTTGTCAGAGTAGCAGCTTTCACCAGTTCCCCAGACTATTCCAGTCCTGGCCCAGCACAAGCCCCTAAAACAGACTGAAGGCTTTTGGGTTTTGTTTTGTTTTTGTTTAGTAAAATATAAAGTGACTTCAACACATTGATCAACCAAAGGAGGCTTCGAGGAGGAGGTGTTGTTGTTATTATTGGTTTCTTTAGTAGCATTGAGGTGACCCTGAGTGCACAGTCTGAATACACAGACCACTCGTACGTGGATTCTTTTCAGTAATTACTATAAATGTATTTTCTCTTCCTCTAGCTTGCTTTATTGTAAAAAAGTAACATTTTTCTTTCCTCTAGCTTACTTTGTTATAAAATTACAGTGGCTAATACATATGACGTAAGACATATATGTTAATCGACTGTTTATGTTATCAGTAAGGCTTCTGGTCAACAGCAGGTCATTCATAGTTAAGTTCTGGGGAGTTAAAAGTTATACGTGGATTTTCAACTGTGCTAGGGGCGGCGGGAGTTGGTGCCTCTAACCCCTGCCCTGGTCAAGGGTAAACTGCGGTTGGTAGGGCTGGGGGAGAGCAGTAACGGGTCGGGCCCCTGCAGGCATCTTCAGTCTTAGCTCACACCGTTTTCTCCTCCCTACGCTCTAGACACACTGGGTCCTAGTCCAGGTCTTCAGCCACACCAAGGGCGTTGCTTCCTCAGGGCCTTTGCACAAGCCGCTCCCACTGGCTGGAAAGCTCTTTGTCCTCTATCTGCCCACCTGGCTCCTTTTCATGCTTTCGACTTCCGCTGAAATGGCATCATCTCATAGAGGACTTCTCAGACCACCCTGTCAAAAAGTAGATTCCTCGTGTTATTTTCTTTGAAGAATTCACCCGTTTATTAAATTGCTCGTTTGCATGTTTACTGTCTCCCACACTAGACTATGAACTTTGTGAAAGTAGAACTGCCCTGTACGATGATGCATCATTTGTTCACGATGATTCCTTCTTTTCCTGCATTTGTCATGGCTTAACTGCGAGTGGAGTGTTCTCTCCTATCTCACTGGCTTTCGGCTTGGCCTTTTTAGGCAGATGATAATGGAAGTAAAGTGCACTATATCTAACCACAGGCTTTAAACATGCTTGCATGGTTTGGCTTCATTTCTAGGAGCTACTTTTCACTGCCATGGGAAGAGTTCTCTACGTAGCTGTTGTCTCTTCTTCCTAAGACCTGAGATGAGGACCTGTGAAGCAGACCTGGGCCCAACCTTAAACCTGAAGAATAGCTGTCCCAGCCAACCTATATAGCTCAGTGAGCAAAAAAAACGTTTGTTACTGAAAGCCACTGATATTTTGCGGTCATTTCTTACACAGCATTATTATAGCTGACTATTACATAGCTTATCTATAAAAAGCACTCAATAAATATTTGTTGAATAAATGAAAAACATTTTCCTCTGGAAAATCAAAAGATAGAGTGTATAAAAAGTATCTTGAGGAAGTTGGAAGCTCAGACTCGAAGAAAGAAACGGGTGGGCTAAGGTGCTGGAGAAAAGCAGAGCCCAAAGATTCTTTAGGACGAGTCTCAGAAGAGAGCTTTGTGGCCTAGAAAGAACTTTAAACTTGGTCTTTAAAGCCACAGTGGCATTCGAGGTGTCCTAACCAAAGTTCTAGACAGAGCAGATATTTCTGAAAGGGAGAATATTGACTAGAGATGAGCCAGGCATAGAATTAAGCATAGAGTCTTTTAAAGCAGAGAACTGCAAAACCGAAGTGGAGGTCTAATCCAGCAGAGAAGAGCAACTTGCCTGCAGTCGGCTGTTTGGGGATAAAACGAAGACAATTTCCCACATCTTTTTTGTCTCACTGCTGTTTCCATGTTGAGTCTAACGAAGTGTGATGAGGGAAAAGAGGAAGGAGCACATGCAAGATGACATGTCAGTTCAAGTGAAGATCAGGATTGAGGAATATCACCTTGTTCCACTCCACAGGAGAGGGCAGGGGGGCCCGCACCAAGGACTGGAAGGAAGGGTCCCCTGTGCTGCGAATCTTTAATCACCCCTTTGAAAAGCACATGTTACTGAGGTCCTTCCAAAGACCGAATTGCATTGACTGAAACCCAAATGTGGTCGGAATTTTAGGAAAGCAAGTCTCCTGCCCCTACAATCCCATTCTGACCATCCTCCCCGACCCCGAACAGCATTCAGGGTGGGTTGGCTGGGTCCGCGCATTTCATGAATGGAGCCCAGAGACATTGGTCTCTTCCCAGAGGCGGATTCTCCTCTCTGCAGGCAGCGCGGCGCCAGGCAGGGATGCGGGGAGGGACACGCTTCCTCTGCAAGAGGAGGCTGTTCTGGCAGCTGCCGTTCTTCTTAGCACCTTGCCAGCCTGTCTGCCTGCACACCGGATATGCTCGTTCACCAGCAACCTTGTCAGATGTTCCCAAGAAAGGCTGTGGCTGCGAGAAGCGAAAAACATAAATATTTTGTCACTTTCCTAGGCTTTGCGGAGCCTGAGATCCTGAGAGACCAGACGCTGGCCTAAACTCTTGTGATTTCCATTCTCTCCCTGTTAACTCTCCCCGCCCCCAACACATCGCTCTTGTCAGAGGCCTTCGGGGAGAGCATGCCGATGGCGGGTGTCAGGGTTCCGACTATGAGAGTTCTGTCAACAAGAAGATTCCATCCAGCGTGAGAGGTCAAGACAGTGCCCAGGCCACGCTCTGAACAGGTGCCTTCCACGCTCCGATCTGGGGATCTGGCCTGGTAACTTCCACAGGGGCGTGTGGAATGGGCCAAAGTCTAGAACTAGATGTGCCACTGAGGTGGGGAAGGCCTTGAAGGAACACAGTCAGAGGCTCGATGTCCTGTCAAGTAGGTTGAAAGTTGATGTCCACAGGTAGGTAGAGTCGGCTTAGGGAAATGGGGTCTTATGTGTCTCGGATGCCACCATGTCTGGGCAGCTCATCCTGGATGGAGTTTCAGGCTTCGAGCAGAAGCCCCCAGGAGACAGAGCTAAGGTTTTGCAAGCCAGACCGAGTGATCCTCACGGAACCTAAAGATCCGGGTATCAGCACCTAACCCTGCCCCATGCCTGGTCCCTTTGTGCTGCTTGGGAGAAATGTCTTTCGTGCCTTATGGTCCACTGATGGTGCTGGAAACTGGGAGCGAGATGGCACTGCCAGGGAGCAGCCTGGCCTGCGAGGGGGCCTGATCTTTCCTGCGGTAATAGTAGGGATGGGAGACGGAGGCACAGAAAAGTGACTGCAAACAAGTGGGAAGTAGTGATCTGAGCTTTGGGGAACGCTGCCTACTGGCTGGTCATTTTCCTGGGTGGTCACATGGACACTGCCACATTTTGCCAAGGAGGTGCCGAGCATCCCCCAAACCTGTGCAGAAGACGATTTCTCTTCTTTCTCTTTCTTTCTCTCTCTCCCTGTCCCCGCTCTTTCTCTCTCTCTCATAATTGTTGGGCTTCCTGCTATAAACCGGGGTGGGGGTGGGGGATGCTGCTACAGAGTATAGTCTCACTGCATCCTGGCTATAGGTCGAATTCTTGGTGGGGCATCAGCTTTGGGCATTAAAGAGACTACAACGGAGCAGGCTGGCGGTGGAAAAACACCACCGCTTAATACATTTTGAAGGACAGTGAAAAAAGACCTTGGCCCCAAATCAGATTGTTCCTGATCTAAAATTAAAAGCGACTTAAGCCTGAATCCTCCTCCTCCCCTCCTCCTCATCTACCTCCTCCTCCTCCTCTTCCTCCTCCTCCTCTTCTTCTTCCTCGTCCTCCTCCTCGTCTTGATAATGGTTGTAAGCGGGGGAGAATGATCGCTTTTCTTTTCACCTCGTGGCTGGGAGCAGACGTTGCCACGATTTCTCTGGACAGGATTTATTTACTGTCTTAAAAAAAAGTTGCACTTTGCATGAAGATTTGCAAATGCCAGGCACACGGCATGCTGGGTGCCCAGCCAAACCTCTTGTGGTTAGCCTTGAAATGAGATCATTTCACAGTAAGAAGGAGGTCAGGTTGCAAAGAGGGGAATTCATTTGGCTGCATCAATATGTAGGCTGCAGCGAAACCACAGAACGAAATTTTGTTGCCTTGCCATAGCAGCAGGCCCTGGCCGTGAACCTGAACGCCTAAAGTGTCTACTTTTATATCCCGTAAATCCCTCCTACACGCTTCACCTTCCAGTGTCGGCTTAGAGCGATATGAAATTCCATTTTGCAAGGCAGATGGGTCATAAGACACTTCCAAAAGTATCTAAGACGCTCTCCTGAATTCAAAATGTACACATGTAAGAGGATCACACACACCTCTCCTAAAGTATCCTCTATTTGCCCAGCCAGTATGAAAAATGACGGGTATTCCTTTACCAACCAGTCAGAGGAGGAGCCTTGTCTTCCCTTCCTCCCAATGTGATTCAATCACAAGTTACTGAGCACCTATTATGTGCCTAGGGCAGAGCCAAGGGTCCCAGAAGCATCGAAAGCACATGTGGCCAGTTCCCTGACCTAAATGCATTTGGACACTTGTTGGAGAGACAAACAGATGTGATATGATTAGAGAGCAATGCATAATAGTTCATGAAAATGAGCGGGATTCTAACTGAGCCAGTACCCCAGTGCAGGGGTCCCTAACCCCCAGTACGGTATCCGTCCGTGGCCTGAAGGTGAGTGGCAGGCTAGTGAGAGAAGCTTCATCTGTATCTGCAGCCGCTCCCCAGCACTGGCATCACCACCTCAGCTCCACCTCAGATCATCAGGCATCAGATTCTCAGAGAAGCACCAGTGGTCCCTGGTACTGAAAAGGTTGGGGATCGCTGTCTCATGGGACACGAGACAGCTAAGATGGAGAAAGGGCTCTGTGGGCCAGGCTTGTTCAGGAGTCTCACTGAAGAGGCAGGACTTAGGGTGGGGTCATTTCCTTTCCATCTGATTTCTATTTTGTCTCTGATAAAATTCTACCAAGGATCATGCCCATGGAATCACACTTAATTCAAACTTTGGCCTTCCCAGGGTATAGAAGGCTCTGCTGATGCAGAAGGCTCTGCTGATGCAGCTAAAAATGCCTGGGCTCTTGGTCCTCCATAAAGCAAAGTTAGCGAGGGCTGCTCTTGCAGGCCAGAGAACTCAGCACAGCACCGCACTGAGTGAAGGGACTCTGTGAGGCATCTGACAGCCCAGGGATTAAGTGTCAGCTGTTACTTCAGCTTGGATAACATATTTAAGTCCTCTGAGACCCACTTTCTCAACCGTAAAATGCGGATAATAATAGTACCTCTTTCCTAGGGCTGTTGTGTGGATTAAACAAAGTGAATATTTTATGTGCACAAGTAAAATGAGTATCTAACACATAGTAGGTGCTCAATAGCTATTCACCATTGTCATTCCTTTTGGAATTCTAATGCTAACCCTTAAGAAACAGGGTATCCCAAGGTCCAAAATATAAGCGATAATAAACAAACAAGCAAATAGGATTTAAGAGCTTAGAGGCTGTCCTCACCTGTGGATAGTCACCAAGACCATTTGGCTTCCCTGTTCATGCGCGTCCTGCCTGGGGGGTCATTTTCCGACTTTTTCTAGAGAGAACAGAGGTACATGACCCCTTCTAGCCATTTACCCCTCTCTGTCAATTCTGGCCTCACTAGGGCATTGAAATGAATCATAAAGTATATTCCCCTTCCCTTTGGTTTGTTTGTTTGTTTGTTTGGAAGCAAAAAGGAAGAGACAAGCTTAGAGCACATTTCAGATCCATAAAAGACAAATTAATTATCCCTAAGCAGAAGCTGACCTTTAGCTGGCCCCAGCTCCAGCACCCAAGCCACAGCTGCACCTGCTTTGAAGATGACAATATCCACTCCCTAAATACTAGTAATTAGTCACCAAAGCAAGATAAAGAATGCAGAGCAAAGTGAACCTGCAATTACTGGACTCGTGTGCATCCCCTGCGCCCTTGGAGGGCCAATTACCCCAGCACATTACCATAATTGGACTGACACGCTAACAGCATCCCCCATTCTTTGAAAGTGTCACTGTCCCCCTTTCCTGCCCCTCACACCCCTGAGCCTGGGGACCGTCTGCACTGTGACTTACGACTAGGGCTGGCTGAAGATGTCAAAGCTGTGTATCGCTCAGAGCATGGGGTTTACCAGATGGCCCATGTGCAGGCCAAGCATATGCATGGAGGATTCTGGGGTGAAGGTCTCTGCTACCCCTCACTCCAACTTCTCCTTCCCTCAGCTCCATTCTCGTGGAAAGAAGACACAATATGTAAGTGACACCACTGACCAGAGTGAAATGCCCCATTTCTCCCTCTGGAATTCTAGCTCTCCCTCGGGGCCACCTGTGCCGTGCCGCTCATCCTCTCCTGAGCGGAGGCCTGACTAACGGGGCCCCCGGCTGCTCAAGGAAGGGTGCTCCCAAATTCACAATGACAAATAAGGACAGCTGTCCACGGAGCTGCACCCTTGAAAATGAAGAGTAGGTGGCCTTCGGCTCCTAAGTGGCAGTGGCAGAGCTTGGACAGGAGCAGGTCGGGGCAGCATGGGGCTCATTCTACAGCCTGCCACCAGCCGAGGGAGCTTGCAGCTGGTGGCAGGCACCCCTCCCTTCCGAAGCCTTCATCCTGGGCCCTGTGCCTCCATACCATTTTATGAGGTGATCAGTGTCCTATCGATCGAGAGAAGGCTGCTGAGTACCAGCGCCAGCCTCATGTTGGCAAGGAAGCAGGTTTCCATTGCTGACCTTTCCAAAGAAAAATCAGTTTTTTTAATTTTTTTTTTTTTTTTTTTGCCTTTTTACCGCTCCTTTCCATCTGATTTCTTTGCCTACTGAGCATCAAGGGTCTTTTTTCTTACAAATCACTGCAGACCTCTAAGGGAAGAGGACTTGGATGCTGGCTATATCCCCATAGCCCGGGAAGCCCAGCCCCTGGAGACGTATCCAGCCTCCTGCCCCGGCTCCGATTCAGCTCCAAACGCTGCAGCAGGAAAAGGCGTGGATGGTAACACTGGCCCAGGAAGGGAGCTGGGCTGGCAGCGATGCCAGGACTGGGCATGGGGATATGGCGGGAAGGAATCCTGCGTCTACCACCCTCCTCAGGGCCTCCGTGTGGTACAGCTCCGGGGCGGGGGAGCACGGCTCACACTGCCTGGTGTGAAGGGTGTCTCCTGGAACTCCACAGATGGAGCCCATGCAGTGGGGCAAAGTGGTGGCCCTGATTATCATCACATGCACACACGCGTGCACACACATGCACACGCACACGCACACCTTGTGCCTCTGTCTTCTGGAGCTGCTCTGGACCTTCTGGGCCCCAGGCTTTCTGCAGTTCACGCGTGAAATGGTCCACAGGGACAACTTCTGCTCTAATAAGCACCACAGTGCACCCTTCCCAGCCCCACCACAAGCACACACACCAGAATACTTCCTGGCTCCCTCTACCATCACAAAAAGTACCACTCCTGGTGCGTACCTGGATTCCAGAATTATGGCACTGGGAGTCTTAATGGCGGTCCACAGTGGAGGTTGCTACGTTATGCTAACGAGTGTTTCTATGTTACTGTAGTATGTTCTATACCCCATAGTGGATGATACTCCCTGAGTGGATGATTGAGTCAGGGTTCAATCTCCTGAACTCTAAAATCCAGTAAAAAAAAAAAAGGTAGGGGTTATTCTTGACACATCAGATGTCTTGTCCTCGCTATGTGCATTAGGCACAGAGACTCTGACAGAAAGTTATGCACATACTTACAACAAGACAAATACAGCCATCAACACAGAAAGATATGCAGTTCCCACAGGCACACAGACATCCCAGAGATGGTTGGCCCCTGTATGCAGAGATGCCCTGGGCGTGGACAGACCCAGGCAGTACCGGAAAGCACACATTCATGTCACACAGAACACACCCACACAGACATCAAAAGGTAGCTACCAAGTCCCATCCACACGTACAACATTCTTGGGCTGTCAATGTGACCGGAAATGTGCCAGAATTAAGTCTATTCCATTATTTTATGATTAAAACATTTAGGGGAGAGCTCTGTGGTAGGCATTTGTTTCTGGGTGGCCGACCCTTTAGTGCTGGAAATACGCAGGGCCAGCTGACTGCTTTTGTAGCGTGATTTACAGGACTCTGCCTGACTCCCCACAGGGCCGCCGCCCTCCCTGCTCCTATCTGCCCATCACATTCCCTTGGAGAGGTTGAGTCGCAGCATCGCCCTGTGAACGGCTGGGCACAGCTGCACGACCAGAGGCGGAGGGATTCCAGGCAGTATTTCCTCTCGCCCAGAATCCGTGTTCTGGGCTTCTCAGAAAGGAGCTAGGTCCAGGCGCTCCGATTCTGCTGCCAGATAAGGAAGGGAGAAGTCTGCTTCCAGCTGGGAAGGTAATTCGTTATAGTTGGAAGGGAGCGGCTAGGAACTGAGGCACTGGTGCTGGAGGGGAAGAGACAGCCCATGCGTCTTCAAGTGGGATCTGTTGTCAGGGAGCCTAATTGCTTTGCCTCCAGCGTGTCCCTAAGCCGGTCTCAGCAGCAAGAGACTGGGCTCTTAAGATGGGTCTCTAAAAGCTACTGGAGGGCTGTACGGATAGGACAAGCCCAGGCTGAAGATGGGCCAGTGCGACCTTAGTCATGGGTGAGAGGGGGAGGAAAGGGGAGATTTGGGGGAGAGACAGGTCCCGCAGCTGTTATTTTTAAATCCCCGCATCTATCTGTGCTTACAGATCCATTATTTAGCCTGAAGTGAAGCTAGGCTCCAGAATGGTGGCGAAACCCCCAGGCTGGGAGCTGTGAGGGGAGAAACGGGCGATTTCCGGCGGGTAGGCAGATCCAGCAGAGGCGCAGGAACGTGTGCCCAGGGCAGAGGACATGTGCCAACTCCCATCTCCCACAGCCTCCGCCACACCGAAAGGCCGCCGTCGGGAGACAAATGATGCCCATTAATCCCATCAGGTAATGAGCCAGTCGGTGCCATCATTAATTATGCTAATTAAAACACACTGGCCTTTGAGGCTGGCACACACTTGCGAGCCACCTCCATATTTCACTTCACTCTGTCTCTGCCTGGGGTGACTACTTGGCCAACACAGGCCCCAATATCCTGCAGAAAGAAACCACAGGCCTGGCCATCTAGCCTGAAGGATTCATCCTCTATGTCGCTCGTTCATTCCTTCATTCAACAAACTAACAATGCGCTAGGTGCCGAGGACACAGAAATAAGACCCAGGACTTCGCATCGAAGTAAAGAGACAGACAAGGAACCAACGAACACAAAATACTAACTAGGCTCTCGTGTCGATGTGTAGTTTATGATTTACAAGGCATTTTCACAGACCTCATCTCATTTAACCTCCCAGCCCTATGAGGAAGGTGCTCTCATCTTGCCCATTTTGCAGACAAGAACACTGAGGTTGGGAGCCGTCCATGGCTTGCTGCCCGAGGGGAGTGGGGCTGGAACTGGGATCCACGCTTCTGACTCCAGGTTCTTCCCTTGACAGCCCAGGAGGATGGAGGAAGCTGTCTGTAGCTGATTCTGACGGGTTTCAGGGAACGCCTCTCCGAGGGGTTATGTGTGAATTGAGCTCTGGCAGAGGAGCAGGTGGGAATGGGAAAGGGCATTTCAGGGTGAAGGATGGCGCGAACAAGGCCCCGGGTGGAATGGGGCACGGACTGGTCCGCAATCAGCCCCCTCTGGCTGGCTCTGTTGCAGGTTACACAGAAAAATGCATTCGTGAGGCAGAATAGAGGTAAATTTAAAACAGTCCAAAATTCCAAAAGCAAAAGAAGTGATTCTGGAATATTTCCTAGAGACCAAATGGAAAAGCAAGATGGGTTTAGCAGAGGCCAGATGAAAGTTTATCCTCCACATCTGTCATGCTGTCAGGGCGGCAAGCGACGGAGGAGGGTTTCATTGTTCAGACCTCTTTTTCCATAGCCCACTTTATCATCCTGTACTCCGTTTTTCCATAAACATACGCCTTCCCCTGTCTAAACACTTGGTTCCAGGCCCCTCTCTCTGCCAAGCGACCTTTCTCCTTCATTTTCCAAGCTGCACCCTGTGTGGGGTTTTGGTCCAGCTCCATCACTGTCTGTTCTGGCCTCCTTGGGTGTCTGCCAGCCTGTCCCTTGTAGCCCCTTGGTGCAAAAAGACCTCTTGCTTTGCTCAGTCAAGGAGGTAGAAGACAAGAAGAGAGAGAGAGAGAGCGAGAGCGAGAGAGAGAGAGCTTGCTCAGTCAAGGAGGTAGAGGACAAGAAGAGAGAGAGAGAGAGAGAGAGAGAGGAGAGAGAGAGAATTTGAAAGTGTGTGTGTATGCGTGTGTGCATTGCGAGGTGAGATTCACAGCTTCAAGAAGCAGCCCTTGTATTTGGTTGTTGCCTCAAACTTCTGTCTCTACCCTTACAGCACCCCTATCACCTCCTTGCTTCTTGAGAGAGCTGGACACTTGGCCCATTGTACCCGCTCACCCTCGCCCACAATGGTGTCTCACTCAGAGAGAACACAGAGTAGGTTCAGGCACATTTATTGAATAAATCGGGATCTCAGACACCAGGGCCCTTTGTGTGACAGAGCAGGCTGTGACAAAGGCACGGGGACCAGGTCCTGGCTGTATCCTGAACGAGGGCATTCATATTTAATGGTGCCTCAGAGCCTCCTGGAATTACGCCTTCCCACCCTCAGCCACCACTGCCACCAGATGCGTGCCTGCTTAATTACAATTCATGAAGTGTTCGCCTATTAATAAAGCCTAATTAATCCAGTCACACCATCCTGAGATGCCGGCAGGGTTGCAGGGCCCATCAGCCACCTCGACAGCAGCCCTGAGCAGAAAGGGGTTAAAAGGGACCTTGTCCCCGGCTCCGGCTGCCCTCCACCAGAGGGCTTTGAAGGCAGCTCCTCCCCAGAGCCTGCCTGGCGCTAGTGCTGTCCCCATGTCCCTGAAGGCACAGGCTTCAGTTACGTGCCCTCGCTGCCTCCCGCAAGAGGCTGGAATCTTCTTTGAGGACAGGGTTGCATTTATTGATGTTCGTAACCATCCAGCCCTCCCCCATTCCAACCCTCCAGCTCAGGTTTAGGATTGACATTGCATGCATGTGGTTTGCAAGTGTGTGTGTCGGGGGTGGTACAGAGGGTGAGGGGGTGCCTGAGGAATCACCCTCCTGCGCACAGTGCAGGGGGAGCAGGGTGGCTGGTGAGGAGAGCACCAGCTTTGAAGCCTGCTGGATCAGGACTGCAGGCCCGGCGCTGCCGTTTCCTAGCTGTGTGGCTTTGGACAAGTTCCTTAACCTTCCTACGTCTCATGGTCACCACTGCTAAATGAGGACAGCAACACCTGCATCGTATGTAGCTGGGAGGATTAAGTAAAAGAACTTTTTCCAAAAAAAAAAAATTGTTGAATACATATAGAGAGAAAAGTCTCACGTCATAAATATTCTGCTGAACGAATTTTCTTTAATTAAACACGCTTCCGCGGCCAGCATCCTGAATAAGAAACAAACAATACCACATCCAGGAGACCTTGCTCGGGCTCTCTGCAAACAAAGGAACTTCTTGTGCAGGGCTCAGGAAAGTGCTCGGCACTCATGTCATAGACACTTAGTGATGATTGCTACTATTTTCTCTCCCTCATTTCCAAACACCCTGATTCCACTGCGACCGCCACAAAACGCCTGTCAAATACAACCAGCGGCATGCTGGTGGCGAGAGCCTTAGGGACCACCTGCTGCCTTCACGTCAGCCTGCCCTTCAACAGCATTGGCACCCTGGGACTGAGTGTCACAGACGGGTGGAACAAGGCCCGGGGCTGCCCAGGGGCCAGGCCTTCCAGTCTGGGGGAGTGATTCGCAGACTTCCGGAAGTGGAAGAAGCCCAGAGGTCATCACGTCTGAGAACCGGATGGGGAATGACACCCGGGCCTTGCAAACACGGGCCTCAAGCTTCAGCCTGATAGATGCGTAGTCCTGCGATTTGCCTAGAGCTGTAACATGCTGAAAGCATCTCCACGATCATCTATGACCCAGTCCCTCATCTTAAAGATAAAAGACCTGAGACTCAGAGAGGGCAGAGACTTGCCCCAAATCACACAGCCAAGGAGTGACAGAGAAAGCACAGACGCCAGGTCTCTGGACTCTGTGCTCGTGTTGCTTCACTCTTCATTCCTCTTGCCGGGCCTTGGAGGGGGATCCCAGCCTCGAGGCAGCAGATCTGCAGCTTGATTCCTCACTGCTGTGTGTGGCCCATTTACCTTGTGGATGGAGGGAGTTACAGCAGGAGCAGCTTTAGCAGTGCAGCTAGGGTGGGAGTCGGAGGGCGTATTCATCACTCTCCAGCATCACACACGACAGAAGGGAGACCCCTTCTACCTGCCCCCTGCTAATGACCCAGAACCCAGTGATGATCAGAAGGATCTTCCAGGCAGACCATGAATCCAGCAGCCAACTGACATGGGGGCGATGGAAACAGCTTGTGTGGGGAACCCACCCCTGGGCAGATGCCTGCTGCTGGGACCGGCTGGTTCACCGGGCTCTGAAGAAAGGGGACGGCTTCTGATCAGCAGAATAGCAATGCCTACACGGGGGGAGGTGAGGGGTTCCCCTGTTTCTCTGTCTCTGGATTGCAGAATAGTAAACCGGAAAGGGACTCCTTAGGCTTGAATTATACCCACAAAGTCCAGTCATTCTTTTAGATTCAGAAGGCTTTTGGGGTTTGAAACACTATGGAAAAGGGGCCCACGTGGAAGAGCAGCCCAGCATGCTAAGTGTGTTCCAGGGTGAGACAGAGGTGGGTCTCATGTAAGAAGGGACGTTCCACCTGTGAGAGCTGCCCAGAGGTGGGGCAACTGCTGCGGAGAGAGTGAACCCCATCACTGAAGCTGCTCGCACCCAGGCTGCCCGACTGCTCCACAAAGGCTTGGCGGGGGGAACCCATGCCTTGGATAAGTCACTGACCTTCCATCCCTTAAAAAGTCTCTTGCCATTGGGATCCCAGTGCTGTGAGCTCTCGCGCTGACCCAGCGCGCGCACACACACACACACACACACACACACACGTAGGATGGAGCTTTGACAGCGTGTGGTCTGACGGTCACCCCTCCACAGTCCTCCTGCCCGGCCTCGCCTCCATCCCCCAGACCCGGCTCTGTTCCCGGCAGCGTCATTTACAAGGCTGGCGCCCAGAAATGTGCGCTGACTGGACGACTTTGGATAACCCACCCGACCTCGCTGAATCTCTGGCTTCTTTATGTATGAAAATGAACGGAAATATCGCTACCTTCGGGGGCCTGAGGATGGAGTGTGATATCCAAGCCCAGCTAGCATTTCACGGGCATTCAGTATCATGTCCTCCCTCCTCCCGTCCCTTCCTTCCACCTACACAAAACGGCCCTTCAGATGGTTGACGGTTTTCTCAATCCTCCCAAGTCGTCTTTCCTCTGAGCAAAGTTTAGGCTTTCTTCACTGCCCCTGCTTTTGTTCCTCCTTTGCCACTTATTTCTAGAGCCCTTCCCAGCAGGCTCCACAGACAGGCTCCCTTTGACTGCCTGTGGTCATTGCCAAGGGCTTAGTCATCCCTTACAAATGGTCTGGCTTGTGCCATTACATCAACTTGCCACCCCTCCCCACCTCGGAAAAAAAAAAAGCCACGAAGGGCAAAGTCTATTGATGGCCCTCATGCCCATATAGCTCTGGTTTCAAAAAAGTTTTGTTTGACCTTTTAAATGGAAAGGTCATGTCTGTGATTATGTTTGGAAAACAACAAAGCCTTGTGCAAATGGAAAAGGTTTATCTCAACATTTGGGCTGACATCCGTGACCTTTGAGTCTCGCTAGGAGAGTGCAGGTGTTAGCTCTACTATGAAGAGCAAAGTTCTTAATGCAGCCCTCTAAATCTGGGCAGACTGCCTGGAGGAGGAGAAAATAATTGGGACAGACTGCCAGGTCCCATGCGGAATGACTGTTTGGGTTTCAAGATGGCTAATAGAGTCCTATTTGGGGAAAGGCTTCATACCAAGTGGTTGGAATTCACTTATTGCTCAATAAATCCCACTGAAGGGTCTCATGAATTAATACGGTGATGATACTTCTGCCTTTTCCATATACATGAATTCAGTAATAACTCTAATTATTATAAAGTTGTAATAAAACATGATATGCTACGCTGTTAACTCAATGGCAAGAAGGATGAAGCATGGGGACTTCCCCATGTCTGCATTCATCATTTTTTCCCCTTGATTATGGAACGATTCCCCAGGCTGAAAAGCAGGAGAAAGAGGCCTCCTTCCGCCCTGCCGGGGCTCCCCTCGCAACGTCATTTCCTGGTTTAGATGGTCCCAGGCTTCTGTCCAGGCGAGGCAGGGGGAGAGGGCCGGTCTCAGCACGGGTGCTCCCGGCACCCTCGGGGAATGAGTTGGAGATGAGGTGGGGAGATGGACTTCCTCCCCGCCCCTCCGTCCAGCCGCTTCCATGGCATTTGCCCTTCCAGGCCACAGCTGACTGGACCGGGGGCGACATCGGAACCCGAGGGATCAGACGAGGCCGAAGGGGTTGGTGTTGGGCTCCGGGACGGGAGGATTGTGCGAGGGCAGGGCCAAGGCAGCTGCTTCGTGCCGTGGCGGTGCCCACAGAGTGCGGGTCAGCGGGGGGAAGAGGCACATCGCGAGCCACCCCCGGTCCGATTCTGCGGGTCCCAGTGTCAGTCTCCCCTGGGTCCTGGTTGTCCTTCTCGTCCTCAGCTGACGTAAGTCATGCCTGAATCATCCCGACAATTTCCCCTGTGTTATTTTATCTAGGGTTGAATGAATTTCTAGTTTGGCTTCCAAACAATTCTCAAGACTCTACTGAACACTCCGTGAGGACGGGAGCCCTCTCCATCTCATCCGTCGCTAGTTTCTCGACGCCGTTGAACAGCGTTTGGCACTTAGAAGGTGCTCGGTGAAATTGTTGAATGGATGAATGAAAGATGAAAGAAGGGATGGAAAACACTAGAACTCTGACCTAGTAAGGGACAACCTTCCTCACGCAGGTCATTTGTCTCAGCTGGACTTAGGCCATCACCCCTCGCTTAACCCTAAGAAAACAGTTTCCCTCACGTCCACCTCACTGACAAGGCTGAAGCCATCAGAGGCAAACTTCAGTCCCAATTTCAGTCCCTTGGCCTCGAAGCGTGTCTGTGCATTGGTGCAGCCCCCCCGCCCCTAGCCCCATGCAGCCCAGGGCAGGGGCGGGGTGGGGGGTCCCTGACTCTTCTAGGCTCACCCCCTCCACCTCTGGACCCAGCCTTAAGAGCTCCCTGCCCTTTGTGGCACCACCCCCTCTGGCTCCTTCCCCGAAGTCTACAACGTTAAATACCTTTAATTTTTCTGTTTTAAAAGTAAAGGGAGCTTGGGACGACGGGAACAGCACGAGACTGAGACTCAAGAAATGAGCTCTATGCTGCCTTGGAGCTGAGGTTAAGTCTCTTAACCTCTCTGAGCCTTTCCTCAGCTGGGAAAATGGGGGTGAGGAAAACCCCACCCACTTTGCAGGCTTATGGTGGGGATTAAATGGGTTAATTTATGCGGCTGAAAAGGGCCTTACACATTCTCTGGCGCATTGTAGGTGCTCGACAGACGTTAAATCAGGAGACAACTTACTTTCCTTCATCTACTTTCTACCTTCCATCCTACCCGCAACCATTTGCAACCTGGCTCTACCCCCGCACTCTCCAGCATGGTGCTTTGTCACTGCCCTCATCGAGGTCACCCATGGCTTCGTATCCGCTGCCTCCAGTGTGGCCTGTGTTCCCTCCGTATTCCACTTGCCTCTCCGGGGCAGGCAGCCGAGTCTGTCTCTTCCCACCTCCTCCTCCCGGCTCCCCTCCCCCGGCTCCCCCAGCATAGCTCCTGACCCCCCGGAATCAGGCTTTGTGGCTGGTTCCTCTGCCTCTTGCCCTAGGTCTGCTTGGTCTTCTCTCTTCTCGACTCTTGCCGCCGTCTCTCCTGAGGGACCTCACCTCACCTTGCGTATCACCAACAACGACTCTACCTCCAGCCCTCCCTGGTACTCGGCATCCCCTCTACCCATCGCCCCGTGGAGTCCTGCATCATTCTTCCCTTCCCCCATGCGAGCCTGCTTCCCTTTCTCTGTCCCCCGCCTTGGCACCATCAGGCAACCTGTCACCCAAACCAAAAAACCAGTGTTCATTTCCTACTTCTCCTCTCAGCCCCGATCAGCACCTTCTGTGTGAGTTCTGCAAAACAGTTCTCAGCTCGGTTTCCGTTTCGAGCCTGTGCCATTGTCCCAGTCCAGCTCTCACTGGCTCCTCCCTGGAGGACCGCTGAGCCCTCCTGCTGGTCTCCCAGGCTCTAGCTTCTCCTCGTCTCCTCCGCAATCCTACCTATTTCCTTCCCACAAGGCGCCCCCTCCCCACCAGGTAGCAGTCGGAACCCTGGCTCCAACCTCTTTCCACTGCACGGTCCTTCGTTCTCACCGATGACTCTCACCTGCCAGCCACAGCGGATTCTTTTCTCCTCCCCATGCCTCTGCGTTAGCTCTTGGACTAGAATGTTTTCTCCCTCTTTCATTCACCTTCGGTTCACCTTGAAGCCTCTACTCACACATCCCCTCTGCCGGGGAGCCCTCTAGGACCCACCTCCATCTGCATTCTCACAGAAGGGACACCAGGCACGTGCCAGGCCCTCGGTACCCTGGAATCTTTGACTGTCTCCTCTGCCTAGAGAGCTTTTGCTCCAGCTCTTTACAAGGCCAGTTTCTTCCCTGGTGTCACCCCAAACATCCTAGCCATCCTGCCTACAGTGGACCCCCAGCCTCGCTCTGCTTCCTGCAGTCACTCTCCACAACACGGCCTTGATTATTTCCTTTCTCGCACTTCTTACAAATCTCATTCTCAGATGTGGCTGGCTAGGCTCTCCGGGAAGAGGACTCTGATGGAGCTCAGCTTGCAGGGAAGTGCAAGAAGGTCCTTAGGCTCGACACCAGTGGAAGGAGGGGACGCAAGCAGGTGCATAGCCTTGGGTCACCCCACAGGAAGCTCTGGAGCTTGTCCCACATTGGGCTGCCATGGCCGGCCTTGCCTGCCCTGTCTCCATCAGTCGTTAGCTGGGGACCACACTCAGGAGAGCGTGACCTTGGGCAAAGCTGCACCGTCTGCATCTGGTATGAGAGGTCCCCTGGTTTCCGCAGAGCCTTAGCTCACTTGTACATTTTGTCCAAAACTTTCGTAAATTTCTGGAGCTAAGAATAGACATAAAAGTACAAAGAAACCCCCTAATTGGGGGGGGGGGTGATTAAAACTGTGATTTCCTTTTGCGGCACTTGTTTGAAGCTCTCGGCTCTGAGCTTTCTTGCAAGTGCCCTGTCTTCACTAGCCTCCTCTCTGGCCTCCAGCCAAGGTGGACAGAAGACAAACAGGACCTGGGCGTCCCTCCAGCTCACCCCTCCGCCTGGTCCTGGAGCCTGACTCCTGCTCCTCTCTCTAAATCCAACCCCCGCCCCCTCCGCCGTCCCCTTAAGAACACAAGATTTAGGGGGAGATCAGCAGGCAGAGAAGACTCGGGCCAGGGCTCTGAGAGTTAAGGCTCTGGCTCCAAGAAATTCCCCTTTCTCTCCCTCCCTCCCTCTCTTTCTCTCTGTTTTCACTCTGTCCTCTTCCCCGGCAGATGGAGTCAATCAGGATTATACTCAGACTCAGAGTGGTTCCAGTCCTTATTGGAAACCCGAGGGCGGAGAAAATCCTCTTTGTCCTCCCCCCCTTCAAAGCGGATGAGAAACCAGCGGAGCCGGAGCCGGGTCCGGGTCCGGGAGCTCTCGGCCATCTTTCTCCTCCTCGTCCCCACAGCAACGCCCGGCCTCTTTTTACACCTGTCCTCGCAAGTGTCTCTGAACCTCTTGCTGGCTGCTTCCCAGGCCTCGTCTAACCTTGAAATCTTCGGAGGTGTATGTCAGATGCCATCCCAAGGGGCAAGATCGCAGACAGGGGACTTCTCTGCGTCCTGGGCAGGAGGAGCGTGGAGGTTGAACCTGGGGCGGGACTATGGCAGGGGGCAGGCTAGGCCACCAGCCTGGGTGAGAAACTGTCATGTTCCTGGGCCTCTTCTGGCCACCCTGCTCATCTGTAGCCCCACGTGAGGCCAGTTTCAGGAGGTCTAATATCTCTCTCTCTCGCAGGTACACACACACCTCCAAAAACACTGATGGTTTCGACGGGAAGACCGAGGGGATTACACCGCAGATCACGTGCCGACACTTCCCAGACATCTCCTCTTCTAACTCTCGGCTCCTTCCCCAACCTCCTCTCCCCACAGCAGCTACTGCGTCTCCGTCTCCGTCTCCTCGCAGCTCCCTCCAGCTTCACAGATCCCCAACTACTGCGTCTCAGTCTCCGTCTGGCTCATTTTCATCTCCTCGCAGCTCCCTCCAGCTTCACAGATCCCCAGTCCCGTTCCCACCCCACATGAGCCTCTCAGAATCAGCTCGGACGCCCCGCTCAGCGAGGCCGAAGGGAACCGAAGAGAAAACACTACACGGAGCCTGGCGCATGAGCCTGAGGGGCTAACCTGCCCCACAGGAAGCCAGGGTCCTGGCACGTGTGCAGCCCCCTAAGCCCTAGATTTCAAGTGCTGCCCCTACACCTGACTGCTCACCCAGGCCCCTGCCTCTTCATCCCAGAAGACGTCTGGACCTAGCATCAGAAACAGAGCTTTGAGTCTCCATCCCACTACTTTTTGCCATGGGATCTGGGGTCGCAAAAGACGCCTGGGTATTTCACCTTATATTCCTACCGAGTTTGTCTCAGGAGACAGTGAGGGACAAGTGATGAGGACCCGGCAGGCGCCTGCAGAGTTGGGAGCTGCCAGAGCAGGCGTGGTGGAGCAGGACTCCTCCGGGCAGGGGGAGCTGCATGGCGAAGGTGGGGTGTGGAGATGGGGGTGTGTCTCACCTGATCTCATCCCGCACTGCCACGCGAGGACCCACGATGGGGTTTTTCCCTGGTGGCTCAGTCCGTGAGTGGGAGAGAGCTGGATCAACCTCGGCCTGTCGGCCCAGGTCCTGATTTGAACACCAGTGAAGGCAGGGTGAAATCGCTCCTTCAGTCTCTCCTAGCCATGGCCCCTGCCCAGGCGTGGGCACATCACGCTTACTTCTACGTGGCCAGAGCTGCTTACTCTCGTGGGAGAGTTTTCACTCTGCCCTCAGATGGATACCCTTGGTGGCAAGATCATCTTCCCCATCGGACCAGGAGGTCAGACGACAGAGGGGAGGAGGGGACACAGAGGGGAGGGCAGCTCGGTGCCAGCACCTCTCCCCGAGGCCCAGCCCCCGGCCCTCCTCTGGCTGGTGCACCACTGGGTGTGCGGCAGGCTGGAGGAAAGGGCCTGCTGACAAAATCGGGGAGCTGGTGCTGCCAACTTCGTGGGTGCTGCCTGCGCCCTCTTCCTCTTTCGTGATGTCCCCTCTGCTTTCCCATCCCCAGGGCCATCTGGCCCGTCCCTCCCCTTTTCTTCAAACCTACTCCAAGTACGGTGTCAACAACTAGTAAGCTTTATAAAAAAAAGAATGAAAGGCCATCATTTGCTATTAGTGTAAGGTTAATGTGTTTCCCAACCCAGGGATGTTACCGTCTGGGCCGAAGGGGATGGTCCCGACGAAAGGAATTCTGGGTTTCAGGGACAGAAAGGCAAAGCGAATTTGTGGTTCGGGGTGTCTACCATTACTGTGCCTGACCTCAGGATAGGTCCCCACAGCAGCCACACTGGCCCTGGTGAGAAATACGCTCTGGAGACCAGCAGAAAGGGCCAGGGGACGGGAAAGGGGCTTACGCGGAACGGCCTGAATATACCTACGTGACGAAGCCATGGAGGTACAACGCTGCGCTGGGAAGAGCAAGCGATGGGGTCGGTAGACCCGATTTCTCATCCCGGCCGAGCCCCTCTGTGGGTCGTACCTCCTCATTTTAAAAAATGAACAGAACAGATCTTTTATATTGCTTTTCATACCTAATATTCCATGGTGACATCAAAAAGAAGCTGAGGCCACCTGAGGTGAGCAGGGCTCTGTGGGGCTTTGCCAAGGGTATAAGAGAACCTCCCCTGGAGCAAGACCCAGCCCTCGGAGGACCAGGGATGGGTGTCTGAAGACTCGGGGACCCAGCTCACACTCCCCAGAACAGCCCCTGAGCAAGGCCAGTGTGGGCCAGAACAAGTCCAGACACGGAGGTCCTCTGCACTGAGGCCCTCCAAGCAGGGGACGAGGCCTCCGAGCAGGGGACGAGGCAGTGCGGGCAGGTCCCACCGGGCCTCCCTCCTCTATGCCTTCTCCTTTCAGCAGCGCTGTGGCCGAGGAGCTGAAAACGACTTCCTGTAAGACTCCATTTAGAGGAAATTCAAGAAAAGCGATAGCGATCAGAACAGTGG
Organism: Pteropus alecto; assembly: GCF_000325575.1. Classification (NCBI taxonomy): domain Eukaryota; kingdom Metazoa; phylum Chordata; class Mammalia; order Chiroptera; family Pteropodidae; genus Pteropus; species Pteropus alecto. The sequence continues at coordinate 11,825,415 of NW_006442103.1, forward strand.
TCACCCGTTCAGTGAGGAAAGAGGCCCCAGGGAGCCTTCGGGATGCTGGAGACATTCCACATCTCTACCTGGGTGGTAATTTACCCAGGCGTGTGTATCTATCAAAACGCATCAAGCTGTCCACCAAGATTTGTGTACTTCACCGTATGTAAAATATACCTCAATAAAATTTCAATAACAGAAGAGAAATGGTTCCAGGCCAGGGAGAAGAGTGCCAGAGACAGAGAGAGAGCGAAGTGGGGCCAGAGAGGCAGTGAGTAGCCACGAGGAAAAAGCTAGATGGGTAAAGGGATGGACTGAGCCCCCAGGCTCTGGAAGAGAGAGAGAGAGAGAGAGAGAGAGAGAGAGAGAGAGAGAGAGAACAGAGAGGAGGGGAGGGGAAGGCAGAGCAGAGCGCACATCCAGCAGCGGTGGCATGGCTGGGGGGCAGTGGCAGCTCGGCCTGAGATGTCAGTTGCCCTTGAGAGCCTCAGAACCACCCTTGATCCTTTTACAGGGAGCATCGGCATATCCGGGGAATGAGCCGAGACCCCCGACGGGTTTTGCCAAGCTGCGGGGCTGATGCTGGTTGCTACACAGGGTGACCGGAGTAGAGACAGGTTCCCGGATATTCCCCCACAACTAGACAGCCCCGGGGCTCATCCTCTTGCAGAAATTTGGAGCCGAAGAGGATTTCTCCTCTGGCTGAATCTTCCGGCTTCCGCTGCTCATCTAATATTCAGCGTCTGCAGACGGCTGGGTTGTGACATGCGCCACTTACAGCAGGGCCGACATTGATGTACAGTGTTAACATTAAGCTCTAAGTGGCTTCTGTATGTTATCCAGACATGAGGAATAAAACTGAGCAAATTCATTTCTTCTTTTAAAAAATGGGTGGTTTGTAAAAATGATGATTCTGAGCTCAAAGTCAGAGAATGGATCTGACGCTACGGGCTGGAGCAGCAACTCACGTGGGGCGAGCACGGCGAGTGTTTGTCCTCGGTCATCTCAGAAGAGCCAGAAAGATGAAACTCCTGGAGGGAACTTCCTGGGGGCCCTGGGCAGCCACCTCCGCTCTCCCCTCTGCCCACCTGAGCAGGGCAAACTTGGGGCTCCAGCCAGGCCCACGTCCATTTTCCTTTTTCACACCTGGCTAGAGCAAGGGCTGGAGTCAGGCTGCCTGGGATAGAATTCTCTGGCTTTCCATGACTTTCTTGCTGTGAGACTATGTGCTTTAGCTTTCTCATCTGTAAAATGGGAGGATAATGTATCTACTTCTTAAGGTTATTATGAGGACCGAATGGCTTAATACATGTGATGTGCCTAGTCATACGCACGCCTGGGACATTTCATATGCTCAGTAAATGCTGTTGTTAGGATTATTACCACTATCCCTGAGCATGCATATTTTCCAGACTCATACATGGGTTCAGATAACTAAATCAGCGCGCGCGCGCGCGCACACACACACACACACACACACGCGCACACACACACCAGCAGAGAAAGAGGGGAATGTGATGAAATATTAATAATAAGGGAATCTGAATGAAGCAGTGTAACAGGAATTCTTTGTACTGTACTTACAACTTTGCAGTAAGTATGAAATTATTTCAAAACAAATTATTTTTTTAACGCAGGGATAAAGGAGTCACGTAATCATCTTTCTTCCCCAAGGCAGTTCCAGCTCCTTGAGAACAAGGCAAGGCACACAGGAGTCCTTGACACTGACTGGCTGGCAGGCAGGCCACGGCATAAAACGCACAGAGCTGACTCTTGCAGAGTTCAGCTGCTCCTACTCTGCAAGTTTTCATGAACTGAATAGATTGCACCACGATTGATCAATTAAGGATTCCAACTGCCTTCACAAATCTCTATTGGTCTTACCTTGATTGGCATCAGGAGAGCATCTTGAGGGAAGGAAGGAAGGAGGTGAGCACTGCAGAATCTCACACGTGTCTGTCTTCAGCGGTTGTCTGGTCCTTAGGCCTTGCCAGCGTTTGCGGACCACCTGAGGTCAAGAACCAGGCCACCATTCATTTGGATGGTCTAGATAGAATCTTATTGACTTGGGTCTGATTGTATGTGTTGTTCAAGATTCAGTGACATTTAAGTTTGATGTCATCAGTTTTGATCAAATCAGTGTATTTTTTTTTCAGTTAATAAAAATACACATTCAGAGCTATAACAGTACTTTATGACTGAAATTCCTGCAGATATTCTGTTCTACAAGTCTGAAATTCTCTGGCTTCTCATCCCTTTTGTTCCTTTGAGATAATTGTTTATGCAACACAATTTTTTGATGTTTCTTTTCTAAAGACTATAGGGCCAGGTTGGAACATTCTAGAACACACTCAGAGTTGGAAGGGGACTTAGAGGTTGCTAGTGCACAGTGTCCAATCCAGACTTCAGACTGACTTCTACGCATGGACCTGCGGGTGCAGCTAAGGAGGAAAGAGGGGGCAGGGAGAGGACTCAGCCACAGGTACCTCTCCTCCGAGGAGGAATGCGCATGAGCGAGCCGGATCTGTCTTGCTCAACTATGGCCAGAGTTAGAGGATACTGATCCCCTCAGACTTCCCAGCCTTGCAGGGGTTTCTACCGACACAGCCACGATGGGGCTCCAGCCTCTGGCTAAACCCCTCCAGCGATGGGACCTTGGGGTCTCCCCAAAAGCTCCTAATCTAAGCCTCGGCCAAGGTCCCCTCCATACCCTGTTCCTCACCCTGCCTTCTGCTTCCTTGCAGACCCCCTCCCAGGAGGGCCAGCTCAAGAGGCACATTTCTGAGGCAGCTCCATGGGGTGGGAGAGGCCCTCAGCTGCCGCCCAGGGGGTGCTGTGTCTGTCGCTTGCCTGTAGTTTCTTTGACGGCTTTGTGCTCCGCGCTATAAATAAATTATTTCCTATGCTTATCTGCTTCTCTCTGTCGCTTTTCAAGTTATTTTTGGGTGACAGGCCTCTTCAACAGTGTTAGGTGGGGGCCTGTATTGTTGACGACCACGCTGCCTTGTCAGAGGGAGAGAAGGTCAGCGAGTGCACGGTGGAGGCTGGGTGGGCAGGCGGTGGGTGCAGGGCTTGTCTTGAGATTCTGGGCAATGTCGTGTCCTCCTGGTGAGGTGCCCCAGGAGGACAGGGCGCCTCCAATACAGTCCAAGCTACTCCCCACGGAAAATCTTGAATTTGCACCCCTGTCACCTCATTTAACTCTGCGGGTCATACCTCCACAGGCGCTATTCTCTTCAAACGAGCAACATGGCATGTGCAAAGGACCCTGGAGGTAGAGTTGGGACACACGCACACACATGCACACGCACAGACGCACGCACACACGAGTATGCGCACACACCCGCTCCCCCCCGCATCCGGGCCTGCAGCTCCTGGTTGCGTGGCCTTCACCGAGTCACTCCTTCTCCGTGTCTCAGCTTTTTTATCCATAAAATGGGGCTGTTGATGGCCACCTTGCCTGGTTAGAAGGCTGGAATGTGGGTTTTCCTCTCCCTCTGCTTTGGACAGTTCTGGCTGCTGAGGTCCCAGAAACACCGCCTGGGCTCAGACCATTCCCTACCTCTCCTCGGTGGCCAGCAGCCAACGCCTCAGACATTTCTAGTTTGACAAACTAAGCTGTATTCAAGTGTCCACACCAGAAACTCAAAAAGAGAATTCTGATTACTAGGAAGCTCGCTTAGATCAAAACTCAGAGGAGGCTTGAGACGGCAGCTCCTCCCAGCAGAGATGTCACCCCACCACACAGAGCCTCAGGCCCCGCCCCCGACTTCCCCCAGCCCTAGTTTTTTTCTCCAGAGGACCCTGCTCAGCCCCCTCCCCCTTCTCAGAGACTCTCCAGCTGCCACGGCCACCAGATCTGCCCACTCGGCCCCTCACCACCGCCATCAGAGCATCTCCCTTTCAAATCTCTGCATCTCTCTTCTTCCACGATTTTCGGGCCTCTGGCGCCTATAGTCAGAACTTAACCTTGACGATATTTAGACCCTTAGCTATTGGTCTGGGGAATCATCTGCATTCACTATGGTTTTTCTGAGTCTCATGAGGGAACTGACTCTCCCACTGAAGCGGCTTCTGTGCAGCTCAGCACCAGAGCTGAATGCTTCAGGAAAATGCACGTTGGCTTCAGGAATCGCCCTTCCTAGTTTCAGGACTTTGTGCCACCTGCCTCTGTCCCTGCCAGGTCACGTTCCCCAGGGAACTCGGTTTGGCTCCGGCTCCAGTCCATCGACGCCTGGACACTCATCTCCTGTAGGGTCCCGTGCTGCTGCCGTGGCTCCCACAGCACGGCCACTGGATCACCTGGCAGGACTCCCTGTTCCCGGCCAGCCATGGCTCATGGCTCCTTGTCGATCTGTCACTAGCTGTTGCCCCATCTACCCTGCCCCTCTGCCCCATCATTATCCAGACCTTTACTGCTTTTCACCCTCCACTGAGTCGCGCAGCGGGTTCCAATTAATAATTTTAAACGGTCACCAATTTTTCTCAAGCCTCAGGAAATAATGGAGATTTAGGTCTAAATTAAAATTTGCTAATTTAGAACCATTTGCCCACTAATCCCCGTTGAAGCGCTATCACTTGGCAGGCCCGCGCCCCCGGGCTGTCCTCTGCTGGCCTCCTTTCTCTGTCTTGGGAGGGGAGAACCCAGTGCTTCTCCATCCAGGTCATGTTGCTCTTGGGGGGGGGGGAAAAAAAAAGACTGGATATACTTCGTGGTTGTTACTGCTTGGGGAGAGGGGATGCTACCGGCTTTCGTGGATAGAGGCCAGGGGTGCTGCTAAGCATCCTACAATGCGCAAGAACAGTCCCCACCACAAAGAACAGCCCGATATGTCACTGCTGCTGAGGTTAAGAAGCCCTGGATACAGAACATTCTTAGGCTTCTCCCACAGAAACCTTCCCTCGCACGGCCCCACGTTCTCCAGAGCTTTTGTTTCCAGGGGCCTAGAAACATAGATGAGCAAAACAGTCCCCTTAGATGTTCTAGATTTATTGTCTTCAGCCCCTATGGTTTGTTTTAATGAATCCAATGTTCAAAACGGAGAGATTTTTGCAAGAGTCTGGATTTATGGTTTGTCCTGAAAAACGGAAGATCTGTTAACACTGGTCCCCGATTCCCCAATGGCAACATTGAGTGGCAGCTGAGTGGCAGCTCCCTATAGCCCTTTACCTGGGGCACTAATTGCCCAGCTCGCCCCAGGCTCCCCTACTCCCTAATGCCTCTTGACCTGGAGGACCAGTTATCATTTATTATGCTGGCTCTGCTCCTTCCCCATAGCTGAGAAACACGTCTGCACCTCAGTCAAAAGTGGGTTGCACCCCGAGCCTTCACTCATTTTTATTACCCGCTTCGCCTGTGGGCATTTGACTGTGCTATCTATCCCTCCTCCGATCGGCTCTGCAGGGACAAGTGACTGACCGGCTGACCCTCCAGAGCCCCTCCCAGGCCCACGCCGCAGACTCACAAGATGCTGGGAGGCAGGTGGAAGGTAGCTCCGTGCTCTTTTCCCAGTTCCACGTTTCCTGCTGGGAGACGGGGCTCATGAAGATTGGGGTTCCTGATGGATCCATGTCACACAGTCCACACGGAGCTGCGAGAGAGGTGAAGAGCAGGCCTCGGTCACTTGGCTGAGGGAGCCCTGTCCTCGTCCCATCTTCCAGCACAGGGCTGCTAAACTGTGGCCCACAGGCCAACACAGGCTTATCGCCGGCTTTGTAAATCGAGTTTCATTGATTGGTGCTTTGCTGGTATATTATCGTCTGTGGCTGTTTTCCTGCGACACTGGCAGAGTTGAGTAGTTGCGACAGTGACGACATGGCCCACAAAACCTAAAATATTTACTGTGGCTATTCACGGGAAAAGTTTGCGGCCCTCTGTTCTAACAAAGCCTCCCATTTGTAGACACTTTGCCGGTTACACAGCACTTCGCTGACCCTCCCAGCGACCCCATGATGCTGCCTGGCGAGGATCGCCGAGGGCACAGGCAAATATTTTTCAGCGGCTGAGTGCCAGGTGCTGAACTCTGTCTGGCCTTTTACATGCATTTCCTCACAGCAGCCTTTGAAATAATTATTTTAACTTTACAGATGACACAACAGGAGCTCAGAGAGGTTAAGTGACAGAACCGAGGTCATCCTTAAGTTTGCCTGGCCCCACGCCAGGCGTCTGTTCTCCAGCTTGCTCTGACCCTTGGCCGCACTGTGGGGGACATTTGCCACCATGACAGGACGCGCCCATGAACCCCTCCCCGCTCGTTGCACCATCACTAGAGCTGCAGCCTTCCCTCCGCTGCCCCCCACACTGCTGAGTCACCCCGGAGTACAGAGCTGTGGCATCACGGGCTGCAGCTCACTCTTGTCCCCTCTCCCCAGAATGCTAAAGACTGGGCTCCCCTGTGGATCACTGGGCTAATTCCCCTTGAACCTGACAGCTACCCATCCTGAATTAGTGCTGCCAGATGAAACAGACGCTGTGAACACCGCGCTGCTAGTGATGTCAGGATGGAAAGCCAGAGCCGGGGCGGGGAGGGGGGGCGTGAGGAGAAAGGAGGATGAAGGGAGGAGGCCGAGCTGAGAGGAGCACAGCCCAAGGGCCACGGTGGGGACAAGGGCCAGGGAATCAGGGCAAACGAAAAGCAACCGCGTGTTTTATTGCCAGCTGCCTGGTGGCCTGTGAAGGGTAATAGATGCACAGCTTCAAGGAGTTACAATCCGGCCCAATGGGACAACCACGCGGAACCCACACACCTCTGTGGAGTGATTTGTGACACATTAACTGGGTCCCCATGCGCACCCGTGCGTGTCTTGGCATCTGCGTCGTGTGTGAGCAAGCAGGGCTAACCAACCCCACGGGACCGGTAGACGGTTCCACGCATGGGGTATGTCAGGTACCAAGAAGTGCTAACCCCAAGACATCTGGACCTGCCACAAAGCCTGTCCTTCTATTTCGGATTCATATTCTGCCCGGTACCTTAACTGGCACCTGCCAGATGCTCAGTAAATGTTACCTTGAACCCATCCCTTCGACGAGGTAAAATACTTCACATAAATATCTGTATAGATACATATCTACATACACACACGTAAGTATACACTCTATTAAACATAAAGTCAAGTACAAATGGTATCTTTTTTTCCCATAATCGTTATCAGTGTATTCGGAAAAACTGAGTGCCTGCTGCGTGAATCGCTTTCCTCTTTTAAACTGCAAGAATGGGTTGGTGTGAGAGGAGACTAGGAAACAAGCTGGCTGATACGCACAACAGCCTCCCATCGTGTGTCTGCAAGAGAGGACGCCGGCAAGGCAAGGGGGGGGACTGGAAGGGGGGCTTTGGACGCCAGGCGGGGCGCTTCGGACTTGAGCTCACAGGGGTCAGTAGGGCCTGTAGCTCCTTAAGCCCAAACGTCCAAAGTGGGGGTTTAGGAAGGCCGGTCCGGCATTGGCATCAGGGAGTGTGCAGGAGGGCACCTACTGGGAGGCGGACGTCACTGGGCGTGTTCACAGTCATCGCCTAAGTGGCCAGCCGTGCCCGAACACTGGCGGTGGGCTCCCAGGGAAGCAGGCTGGCCATGGCATGTCATGGAATTCCCCCAGCACCCTGTGACATAGGTTTTACTGTCCCCATTTTCTAGATAAGGAAACTGAGGCTTAGAGTCATAGGGTTGCAGAGGTGCTATGAAGTGACAGCAGGCCTGGAGGGCAGGGGATACCTGGCAGGGCTCCGGACAGAGCTACGTAGGAGAGAAAGCAGACGTGGCTACCTGAGGTGTCCAGCTCAAGGGCCAGGAAAGTGAGAGAATGATGGAGCCAGGCCCCAAGCTCTGGGCCCCGAGGGCCCGTCCTGGAGGACAGACAGGGCAACTGCCTTCCCTAGCAGGAGGCTGCAACCTCCCAGAGTCCACAACGGCTTCGACAGTTGAGTCGGGCCCTCTAAGGGGACGCTGTCCGGGGAGGCTGTGATTCGGTGACAAAGCTGGTCATCTCCTTTCTTACTGAGTGGAACGCTGCTCACGGGCTGCTCACGGGCTCGAGGTTCTCTTCCTTTGAAGACTGGTAAATCCATTCCCATGCCCTCTTCCTGCATTTCTTACCACAGATTTTTTATGACACAATGACACAAACCAGGTGTGGTGAGAGGGCCTCCTTGTTCTCAGAGACTAATTCTCTCCCTCTCTTCTCTCTGTCTCTCTCTCCTCTTCCCGCCCCCGGCTCTCTGGCCAGATGCCAGCCCTTTACTCACCGGGCCCAGGGTGCCTAACATGATATAAAGCAAAATAAACTGAAACGGCTTCATTATCTGCCAGAGAAAGATGATTAAACTGGTCTACTTTATGTCCTCACGGGCTGTTTCTGAACCGAGTGTCCAATATTGCTTTCTGTCTGGATTAGGATGACAGTATGAATTGTCTGCAGGTTAATTGTTTCTTAGAAAGTGTATTCATTTCTCCTCATCCCCTTCCGAAAGTATAGAACATTTGATACTGAGTAAAATGCTCAGCTTCTGTTCTACGTGGCCAAAACGTAACATCTCCCAACCTGACACCCATCACAGCCAATGAGCAATGAGGTGTGGTCCCTTTCCCTCCTACAGCCTTGTCACCAACACTCAACGGATTTGTCCACATCCGACAGGCATGGAAGATCACCCCTCAGTGGGCCTGGTCTACACTGTTGCCCTTGGAGAGGCTAGAGGGAGTTAGCGACCTCACCCTTCCCTTTCCTCCTCCCATTCATATCCATCAGCATCTTTGGGGCTAGACAAGACAGCCACTAGACCTAGGAAGCTACCCCGGATGAGTGACAGATCCATTCTGATGACAAAGTCAGTGCAAGCCCCCTCCCCCTGCCTCAGCTCTAACCACAGGCCCCAGGCCACAGAGGAGCAAGGCTTTCTGCTTCCTGAAATCAGAAGTGCTCATAGAGTTTCTTGTTTTCCCAGTTTGGTCGCTTGACTCTTAAGGTTGTCCATTTGATTGTTTTTGAGCCATTGTGCAGGTGTGTTTTCCTTGCGGCAACCCTATCAGCAATTCCTTTCAGGCAAAAACCACATCTAATTATCTTCAGCTTCCAATGCCCTGTAACGTACTCAGCACACAGCCAAGTAGGCAGATGCTCCAAAGTGTTTGCCACCCCAGAAGCTCGTGGCAGCGGGTGATGGCCTGGGTGTGGCTTGGGAGCAGGCGGCTGGGCAAACGCAGGCTCTGCCCCCGCGTAGCTGTGTGAACTGGCCAACTCACGTCATTCCTCAGTCGCCTCCCTTTGCACTTCTGCAAAAGGGAGACAGTAATGCCAGCCTCATCGGGTCACATGGGTCACGACACACAAAGCGCCTAGAAGGCGTGTCCCGTAGACACTCGCCGAGGTCTTGAAATCCTGGGAGCACGTAGCACCCTGCTCCCTCGGCCTGGGCCCCTCTCTTCCTTCTGGACACCCCCCGTCTGGCGTGGCCAGTGAGGGGACGAGGCTGGAGAGGACAAAGGGTGGGTCGGGCAGAGCCCAGCATGGCTCGTGTCCCCTTTCCTTCCCAGCACAGAGGAGGAAGCCCACTCGCGGACCCGGAATGACACATGGAGAGCTCTCGGCCCTCTGACTGGTTCCCAGGCTCCCCGCTGGGCCTGGAAAGCTCCCTCCTCGACACTGGTGCTGACCCTTCTTTTTCTTCCCTCCTCTGTGCTCCTGAAACTGATCTGTCAGTTCTCCCCAAAGGGCCCCGCTCCCAGAGCCGGCGAAAGCTTCCTTAATTGAAAAGAAAGGAACCATGACTCAGCAATGGTAGTGGCCTTGGAACCTGATTGAAATTCCCGACAGATATTTATTGCAAAAACATTTCTCTTTATAGAACAATTTAATCAGGCCGAGGTGTGATAAGCAGGGAGGCAGCCATTAAGCAAGGCTGTTAATGTGGCAGAATCGTCTCCCGCTGATGGATGTGGCGGCATAGGCACGGCCGTTCGTTAGAAATTAAGGCGGAACTGAAATCCATTTGCTGCCTGGTGGCATGGAGCGCTGTTGTTACAGCTTAACACAGCCGTCCCCTGCGCACTGTGAGGCCGACACATGTAAAGCAGCCTCCTGCCCCTGAGCTGGCTGTAATTCAGAGACGGTGTCACTTTCATGTGCTTTCTCCATGGCCATGGACAATTGACCTTAGAGACACTTGATTTTCCTGGAGCCACAGGTTGGAGGCAGCAGGAAGACGCGGAGAGGTGGTGGGGAGAGGGGGCAGGTGAGGAAGATGGAGAGAAGCCTCTTCTGGGGATGAAAGAACAGATCGTGCCTTTGGAAAGAAGGCACGCACTTCCCACCCCCTGCGCTTGGAATAACTTTCCGTTCAATAATGTCGCAGTGGTCTGTCTGTTCTCTTCCATCAAAGCCCCTTGCTAATAAATACTCCTTTTCTGTGCATGTTTATGTTGTTGTTGTTAAAGCGAGGCGAAGTCAACAGGAGGAGAGGGACACGGCTCAGTCAGACCTCGGGAGTGGGCACTGACAGCTCAGGGACTTATCAGCGGGCCACAGCAGGCAGGGGAACCGCTGGCCAAGCCGCCGGGCAGGGCCTGGCCTGGTCTGACGGATGCCTACGCCTGGGATTCTCGTAGGCAGTCGGCGGCTCAGCTCCACTGTGTCCTGAACACAGTCCCTGCCTTAAAAATACAGCGGGTGGCTTATTTGTGTCTGTGTCTCTAGTCACTGGAATAGTGCTGAGCGCACAGTTGGTGCCCAACGACGGTTTATTTTGGGGTGAAATAAATGAACGAATGAACCAAGCAGAATTTTCGGGATCGGTTATTTTCTCTCCCAAAGACTCCTCTCCCTTCTAAGCATCACCCTAGGATCCTCTCAAACACTCAGAGCCTCTAATACATTGAAAATCCAATTTGACCAAACCTGCCCATCTCTGCCCCGAACACAATCAGATTTATCTGTAACTTTTTAAAGCAGTCCTACTTCATAAAGTAATAGGTTCTTGTATTTAAGCTCTTGGTGGAATCTCAGCCTTTAGAAGCACAGACAGCCCATCACCCGTCTGCGTCTGCAGGTTGTTGCAGGAGAGAGAAGGGGTACGTTTTCCTGGTCTCCCACCAGCCCCAGTGCAGGGTGCTAACTGGAGGGCAGACCTGTCCCAGCGCCAGACTTCATCTCTGAGCTTCCTGGGCTTTGGCACAGGCCGAGAAGCCTCCCGAAGCAAAAGCAGAAAGGGAAGGCTGTCAGCACTACTCTCCCCAGTGCAGAATCAAATGTCCATCTGAGGAGTCTATTAGGGCAGGACCCACTCATTAAACCAGACCCAACGTATCATTTGCAAACAACAATTCATTAGTCTAAATGGGTCTGCATGTCAGCCCCATGCAAGGATTCGCCAGACAATTAATTAGAGCACGAAGCTGGAAGGAAAGAAACACAGCTCCTAAGACCAAATAAATTTCTCTTTCATGATATTCCAGTTTTTTTTCAGGTTTCCAAAATGCTGAACCAGGGTCAAGGGTGGCGGGAGCAAATCCAGAGAGACCTTGCTGGGAGATTTTGTCCAGAGGGCCCTTATGTCCCCTCCCAGTCGCCAGTGCCCTCCCCCGAGGAAAGCCTTCGGAAGCTGCATTAGCATTTTAACTTAGAGGGTTCGCACTATTGAATGACAGTGCCGGGAGGGGCAGCAGATTCAATCTTCTCAATCCTCAAGGTTAAGTAACCACCTAGATCACTCCCTGATCCCAAGGGAGAGGACATAACACCTGGGCTTGGGGGCCAGAGGGGAGAAGAGGGGCCCAAAGCTCCACACAGGGCCATTTCACCCCGACACACCTCAGTGGCCACCTCCCCTTCCTGTGCAGGCCTCCTGGGGGAAGAAGGAGAGATAATATTATGGCTAACAATTCTCTGCCTTTTCTGCGAGCCCAGTTCCCCCTGAAATTCAGGTCTGAAAGTGAAGGGAGACTTAGACGTAGACGGAGCCCAGGGGTTCAGCGCCCTGAGGACGGGAAAGGAAGCAGGCATGGACTGAGCATCTACTGTGCACCACGTTCTCCATATGTGGTTTTCACTTGACATTCAGAGCCAGCCTGCACAGTGCTATTATTATCTCTGTCTTCTAATGAGGCGATTGAAGCTCAAAGAGGTTTGCTCGAGACCACCCACGGCAAAGCCAGGGTGCAAACATAGGCCAGTCTGAGTCCCAAGTCTCCTGTCATCCCAAACCTGGGTCTCCGTGGAGAGGCACGGCTTTAGAGGTGGAGAAATCCAGGCCTCCTCCCGCTGGGCGGGGCAGCTGGGGTGAAGGTGCAGAGCTCACAGGCAGGAGAGGTAGCAGGCAAGACACCCCGCCACCCCAGGAGCCTGCAGGAAAGAAGTGCTCGGCCGGCGGCTTGCTGCACAGCCCCGCACGCACGTCTCCTTCTGTATCGGGGTGGGCAGGCTGGGATCCGGGTCAGACACTTTCACGGCGTGTTATCTCCAAGCTCAGCTGATGCTTGCTGGCTTGGAAGGGTCAGTGAGTCCTCAATCAGTTGTCCCAGGTAAAGCACTGGCTCTCTGATTACATCACTAACAGTCTGTTTCCGCTGCACCTAAAGGGACTAGGGAGGGGACATGCTCCGGCCTCAGAACAGGGACTTATCGGATCCTCACACCTTGGCCTGATTCTGCGCGACCCCAGGTAGGGCCCCCAGCCACCACTCTCTGCACGCGCTCCCCTCCACCCCCCCTCCCCGACATTCAGGTCTGAAAGTGAAGGGAGACAGACGTAGACGGAGCCCAGGGGTTCGGCGCCCTGAGGACGGGAAAGGAAGCAGGATGCACTGATACGTGGTTTTCACTTGACATTCAGAGCCAGCCCGCCACCGCCCCTTTCCACCTCCAAACAGTCGCTAGGGCTTGAAACCTGTTGGAACTCCACCCCCTGCTCAGTTCAAAGCCAAATTCTCCATAAAGCCTTCCCCGCTTCCTACTTCTCTCTCCTCCCCTTGCCCAAATATGGAAGCGACAGGAGCCCAGGGACCTTATCTGTCTCTCCCTTGTGTTCCCGGCTGCACCCCTAGAGCCTGTCGCTCAGCCAGCACCGGTGTTGCCACAGCCCTCATCCTCATAGCTGACATCTAGCCCCGAGCGCAGATCCGTACCAGGGAACATTCTAAGCACCTTACACGTATTAATTCATTTAACTCCCACATTAATCCCATGGGATCGATATTGTTCTTATCTTCAATTTCCAAATGGGAAGACTGAGGCACAGGGACATTAAGTAATTTGCCTGTTGTCACTCAGCAGCAGTGCTGAAGAAGAAGCCAGGAATAATTTGTAGGCAGTCTGGCCCGAGCCCACGCTTTCGGTCACTGCGCATTTGTACCCAATAATGCCCAAGAAATACTTGAACGAAAGGAGGGAGGGAGGGAGGGAGGGTCTGCAGTTTTCTTGGGCTTCTCTGGCGTGCCTCTGTACCCCTTTCACTGCCTCTCACGTGCTGATCTGTGACCCCCACTTGGGTTCCCATCTCATCTCTTCGGGTCTCCTAGCCGGAGACTCACGTTTGACTCACCTCTGTACCCACGGCGCATGGCATAGAATAGCTGCTCAATAAATGTCTGTGCTGAGTGGACAGACTACTCTGTCCTTCGAGGGGAGTCAAAATGGTGAGTCGCGCGAGGATGGGGTCGAGCATCGGCCCCGCATCTGCAGAGCACACACCTGACCCAGCCTCTGCCTGCGAGCACAGGGAGACCCCCCAGGGAGTACAGGCCCATTTCCACCATTGCTCTGAAGGCTTTGGGACGTTTTCACTCTGGTAAGTACTCGAGTGGATCATGTGGTTCCATCAGATTGGAATTCAAGTGGGAAGCATTTCTAGAGGTGCACTCGGCCCGGGTCCCCTGCTGTCTAAAGCCCTGCCACCAAGTCAAGGCTGCTTCCCATGTCCCTGGACCTGTCTCATGTCACACCTGTCTGCTGACCTGGTGCAGTCTATTCACGAAATAGAATCAGTGAGACAAAACTTGTCTTCGGAGACCTCTGAGTGTCTATCCTTTGTCACCTCCACCCCCTCCTTAACCCCCCTCCCCGCCGCCCGCCGACACACACACACGGAGATGGAGATACAGTCTTCCTCCCTCAGCCCAACCCGGGGCCCCCTAATACCCTCCTCGCCTTATTCAGACTTGAGCAATGCCAGGGCCCCACTCTTTCGCCTCCACCCCTCACATGCACCAGTTCTCAAACTCTTCCTAGAGAAACCAACTGCCTAAATTCAGCAACTGATCAGCTCACCTTGCTAAAGGGAACAGGGCTCAGGAGTACGGTGTAATACGAGAGCCACGAGGTTTGGCATCAGATCCAGGTTACATGGCTCTGCGGGAGGGACCCTCCTAATTTCTCGTGGCCTTAGTTTCCTAAGACACAAGTCCTGAGGCTAGAAGGTTTATGGTGCATTAGACAAACAAGAAGAATACTGTGATGACAGGAGAGAGAGAGCCAGGCAGACAGTGGTACCAAACAGAGGGGAAAAGACCAGCATCCAATAAAATCACATCCCAGGAAGGGCTTCGTAAGTCATATTGCACTATATACATTTGAAATCAAAATGTAACCTTTGAAGAGACCACTAGGAGGCGTCTCATGAACCGCTGTGCCCCGTCCCTGGGTGAGCGACGACCTGCTTCCTCTTCCGTCTTTCTCTCTCTCTCTCACCTGTCTCTCGTCCTCCCTCAGCCTCAGAACCTCCAGCAGGATCCTCGCATTCCTATCTCTAGCTCAGATCTCGACTTTGAGTTCTGGATCTCTGTCCCCACAATACGACACCTCCTTCTGGAGGCCTCAAAGGCCCCTTTGAATAAATGTGTTAGAAGCTGAACACACTGGTTTCCCAAAAAAAACCCTGCACCCCTGTCCCTGGTGTTCCCTTCTCAAGCAATGGCGCCACCGTCCTTCCAGCTGCCCCATTCAGAGACCGGAGCCTCCCCCTCAATCCTCTCTGTTCCTCGTTCGCCGCGTTCTAACCGATTCCTGTATATTCTCCATCCTAACTGCTTGTCCAAGTCTACTTCTCCCTATCGCCACTGTGTCACCCGGATATCGTAGCCATCTCCTCACTCGATTCCAACCCAAAGTCGGACACATCCTCTCTCAGACCTGGAGA
Organism: Pteropus alecto; assembly: GCF_000325575.1. Classification (NCBI taxonomy): domain Eukaryota; kingdom Metazoa; phylum Chordata; class Mammalia; order Chiroptera; family Pteropodidae; genus Pteropus; species Pteropus alecto. The sequence goes on from NW_006442103.1 coordinate 11,840,519, forward strand.
CATCTTTTTTAAAAGAGCCTTGGATCCCTGTCACACTCTGGAATCCAAATACCTTCGGTGGCTTCCCGGTGCTCTTAGGATCTAAGCTTACATTTCAGCATGGCTGGCAAAGCTTTCCGGGCCTGACCCCTTCCTGCCATGCCGGGAGTCTCCTTCAGCGACCCCTGCTTTGCCCCGTGCTCCACCCACGCTGTCCTCCTGGCTTCTCCACGGTGCCATTGCAGCACCCGCTCTTTGCCTGCTAGCCTGCAGGCTGCATCGACATAGACTGTGCATCAGTTGTTCTCTGGTGCCTAAGAAAATGGTTGGCCCCTAACGGATGCTCAGTACATGTTTATCGAATAAATGCAGAGTGAGATGTGGAGAGAGATGAAGCTGAAGCTTTACGTGGGGCCAGAGACTCTCCCCTCAGCTTTTCCTTCCAGCAGTATGATCTCCTGAATGACTCTCCCCGTAAAAACAACACAGAAAGCTGGGTAAATCACGCAAGAACGCCTTCTTATGTGAATTGCTGAACTAATAAGTGAGGATTCTGCAGAGGCCAAAGCCAAAGTGAAAGTCAACGTCGTGAGAGGTAAGCAAGAACCTAAGAGAGCATATCTGCCACACTCTGGGGACTTTAAGCTTCTGTCTTGGTGGCTTCTAAGGGCTTAGAAATCCAGAGAGAAAACCTAGGTCTCACCCATGATGGGCGATCTTGTTAGAAAGACCGCATAAAGCTGAGACGACAAAGGGCTGTATCTTCAGTGAGAGGATGAATGAAAAATAATTCCATTCTGTGGTCTTTCTACTCAAATTCGTAACTCCAGTCTAATCATGAGAAAAACATCAGACAAATCCCAGTAGAGGGACATTCTACAAATTAACTGACCATTACTCTTTAAAATGGTTAAGGTCATTAAAAACAAGGGGAGTCTAAGAAACTGTCACAGCCAAGAGGAACCTAAGGAGACGTGATGACTAAATGTAATGTGTTGCCTGGATGAGATCCTGGGACTGAAAAAGGACATTAGGTAAAACTTAAGAAAATAGGAATGAAATATCGACTTTGGTTAATAATAATCTATCAATACTGGTTCTTAATTTTGACAAATGTACCTACCATACAAATATAAGATGTTAACAATAGAGAAACTGGCTACAATATATATGAGAAATTTCTCTGTACATACCAAACTATCCTAAATTTTTTTTTTAATTTAAATAAAATAAACCCATTGTGCAGACGGGAACAGCAAGGAATCTTGTAAGTCTTAACTTGATGTTGGGAGCAGGGAAAAAAAACTCTTCCTGAGATTTATAACCATTCACTTAAGTCTGTGGTCCAAAGATTCAGGCAGAAAAATTAATTTCACATGGCATTACGTTTGTACGGATCCCAAATGCCTGACACGTACCAATACGAATTTTCTCTGGAAGGATGTAATTTCACCTGAGGCCTCAGAATTTCCTCAGATGAAGATGAAGTTTCAAGGAACATTAAAGTTATCATTAAAAATGGCAAAACACCCAAGGAAACAAAACACTATGAGTGAAATTCGGTAGAAATAACACCACAGTCCTAAATATTTTAGACATTAGCATTATCAGACTTAGAATATAAAATGGATGTGTTTCATATGTTTCAAGATATAAGAAGAAGCCTGAAAATAGTGAACGAGGAAAAATAGACAGTAACAAATGACCAAGCATGTTTGAAAAAAGACCAAATAGAACTTCAGAGAAAATTATAATTTAAGTTAAAAATCCAATGGACGGTTAAATGGTAGATTTGACAGAGCTGAAGGAGGAATTGGTGAATCGAAAGACAATTTCAGAATGTAACCCAGAGAAACGGAGAGACGAACGGCGTGAAATAAAGTCTGAGACGTGAAGGATAGGGTAAGAAATTGTAATATTTATCTAATTGACTGGATAAAGAAATGAGAAAGAGACCGTGGTAAGGGAGTTAACAGCTAAGAGTTTTCCAGAATCGTTAGAGGACACAAACCTCCGTTTCGGGAGTTCCAACAAATGCGAGGCAGAAATTTGCAGAGTAAATCTGCAAAACACTAAAGACAAAGAAGAGAGAGAAAAAAAAAATAGGAAAAACTGATCTGTGAAGACAGATACGAAGACAGCATTTCTCCTCGGAGAGGCGGGGAATGCTCCCTCGAGAGGACTGGCAAAGCTTTACTGTCCGTTTTTAAATCTGAGTGATGACTACACAAGTGTATTCACTTTATGAAAATTCAGCAGACTGTACATTTATGATGTATGCGCTTTAAGGTAAAAAATATATATATATGTTATGCTTTAATTTTTTAAAAGTCAGAGAGAAAAGAAACATCATATTTAAAGGAATGGTAATTAGGCCGGCAGCTGGCTTTTCAACAGTAACAGTGAAAACCAGAAAATAGTTGAATGGTATAGTCAGTGTCCCGAGAGAACGACTTGAATTCCATACCTAGCGAAATCGTCTCTTGAGAATGATCTATGAAATAACTGCATTTTCAGACGATGACACGAACAGAAATTCTAGAGGTACATTAGGCAGAAGGAGAATGATCCCAGATAGAATGGATAAGATAAAGAAAAAATGATGAAATACTGTATTGGAAATACGTGAATAAATCTAAATAAATATGAACTAGCAACAACAATAACAATGTCTACATTATGAGGTTACAGACAGCTATAACTTAAACGAATTCTAGACAAAAATAGTATACTAGCTGGAAAAGGGCTGCTAAGAGTTAAAGCATTCTAAGCCTCTTAAATTCGTGGGGAGGAAGATAAAGATACTGATTAATTTTAGACACTGTTAAATTAAGTCTGCATGTTAAAATATCTAGGGTAGCCACTCAAAGAATAAACATATAAAACAATTTTCAAACTAGTAGAGAAAAAATGGAAAGATAATAATATAAAAGCACTTTAATCAATCCACAAGACAGGCAGAAAAGAAAAAAATGAGAAACAGAAAAAGTGGGACAAATTAGAAGCACAAAGCAAAATAGCAGAAATAAATCTAAATATATCAGTAATTGTAATCAACCTAAATTGATAAACTCTCCAGTTAAAAGGTAAAGATTGCCATCTAGATTTTTAAATCTAAGTTAAATGTTGCTTACAATGTAAGAACAAAAACACTCCAAGTAAAAACATAAAAACGTGAAAAAAGATATGCCAAGCAAGCACTAGCTGTAAGAAAGATGAAGTGTCTATGCTAATATCAAATTAAATAAATTGTAAAGCAAAGCATTTCCTAGATACAATGAGGATTAATTACTACACGATGACAGCTTCAAATCACTGGAAAGAAACAAGAATTCTAAAGTTGTATACATTTAACAATACAATCTCAAAGTCTAAATAATATCTAAGGCAACCACTAAAAGAATAAACACGTAACATCATTTTCAAACTAGTAGAGGGGAAAATGAAAATAAATATATATAAGAAATACTTCAATCTTATGATGTCATTATTCATTTATCCAAACAGATAGAATCTATAACACCAAGAGTGAACTGTGACGTGAACTATAGGCTTTGGGTGATTATGATGTGTCATTGTAGGTTCATCAGTTCTAACCAAGGGACCACTCCAGTGGGGGATGCTGATAATGAGAGAGGCTACGCATGCGGGGCTATGCGGCATGTCAAAAATCTCTGTACCTTCCCCTCGATTTTGCTGCGAACTTTAAACTGCTCTAAAAAAAAGTAAAGGTTTAATCTAAATAAATAATAAATCAGGGATAAAAGACAAAAAAAATAGCATATGGATCAAAATAATCTGTTTAAAAAAACAAAACCCACAAGAATAGACTAGCAGGGGGGAAAAAGCACTAAAATCAATCCAAAAGAGAGCAAAACAGGAGGAAAAACTGATAGACGGAAAAATAGAAAACATAAAATAAAATACAATGTATTTAGAAATAAGTCTAAATACATTGGCAATTGTAATAAATATAAAGCTTGATGAAATTGCTAGAAGATATTGACAGATCCATCATCAGAAGTGAGATTCTGACATACTTCTCTAGGTAACTGATGTATCCAGCAGACAAAATGATTAGTAAGGCTTGAATAACACAATTAAAACATTGATCTAATGAACATAAATAGACTATTACACTCACTAACTGGGGAATACACTCTTTTCAAGCAGCCATGGACTATTTACAAAATATTAATTAGTTGCTAGGCCGCAAAGCAAGTCTCAAGAAATATTAGTTTTATGTGAACACATCATCTGATAATTGAGTTAAAAATTGGTAACAGAAAGGGAACCAGTAAGAGAACACACATTTGGAAAATGAAAACACGTTTACAAACAATTAACAGATCAAATAAAAATAAAGAAAATAAAAAATTTTAAATGATTGATAACAAAAGTACTACATATCAAAACTTGTGGGATGTGGCTAACACCGTAGTTAGAAGTTTCTAGCTTTGAAACATATTAGAAAAGAAAAAAAAGAGAAAACAAGTTAACTATGCCTCCAACTTAGGACCATTAGATCACACAGACACACACATGAAGTTGAAGAAAAACCATAACCTCCAGAGGGACCTTTTCATGGAATTGACATCTTATGAATCGTCTTAGAGTCACCGATTTCCTCTCCTAGAGCATGTCTGTTCCACACCAGTTCATTAAGGGTTGTGAGGCCCTTGCAGGCCGCAGAGGAGACATGACAGCTATTGACCCCGCAATGGGCAAACTTAAGGGCCTGGAAAGCCTCTTGAGGAAAGTGCCTAACTCCCCCCACTCCACCTCGCCCTGCCCCCGCAAGTCCCCCACAGCTCTCTCTGACCCTGGCTGGTGAAGTAGTCACAGGTGTGACAGCTGACCACTGGATCTTTCTCCGTGGCTGCCCGGAAGTACTTAATGCACCCGCTAGAAGTTGAGCCAAAGCAAGAAAAGAACAGTATTTCTTGAGTGTCTTTATTCGCAGTGGGCTTTTTTTTTGCTTCTGCTCCTCTCCTCTCTTCTCTCCTCTCCCCTCCCCTTCTCTCCTCTCCTTTCTTTTTTAAACTCTGTATCAGGAAAGGCAAGGAGAATGAGGAGACAGTCGCCATCCACAGTGGGTGAGCGAGCACATTAAACATAAGCCTCTTTGGAGGCTCCACGTCAATGATGAGCCGTTTGAATTCTCTGAGACCATTTGTCAGAAAAAGGGAAGTGATTTTCCACAAAACAAAAAGAAAATGGAACTCCAAATTCCAAGGCCAAGAGCCTTACAGTCTATATGGACCTGAGAGAAGAGACTTGCTCTCCCCAGGGGCAGGCCAGCAGGTGGCATCCTGGGCCGAGCCAACAGGTGCTCCTTCCCCTCCCCCTCCGTCTGCAGGTGAGCGGTGCCCCCTCTCGCATTCATTCCAGTGACAAGCCTCTGCGGAATTCATTAAAGTGTTTTAAAACTAGTGGGGAAAAATAGTCCATATGTTTAGACTAGCCACGCACGCACGACAAAGAAATAAATAAATTAGATTAAAGTGGGGCTGGGGGGTGGGTGGAGTAGAGAACAAAACAACAAAACTAACTGAGCTTTGAAGGAGTGTCTAATAAACTTGACATTTTCAACAGGCACGTTGAAATTTCCCCCATGTGCTGGTGACAATGATAATAATTGAATGCATAAGAGGTAAGAGTCTATTAAAAACAGTGACAGCAGCTAAAGCTGTTGAGTGTTTTAAAATTCAGATTTCTGTTTTAAATTCAAGGTCTGTGGCCCCTCCTCACTTAGCTCACTGCTGCCCTGACTCTGGTGGGGACTCGTGCTGGGAAGAGCCCACTGATGCCTGCTGGGGCCTGGGCCCACGGGGCCCACGGGGGTTAGGATCCCTTAGGGCCAGGCCCTCCTGGTTTTAGGGTGCCCTTTCTGTAGGAAAGTCCCTCCCGTTGACGAGGCCCAGAAGCAGTAGCACAGAGCGTCCTGGCTGTAGCGCACCCTTCTGCCCCACGCCAATTCAGGACCTGAAGGGACAGAAAGCCCTCTTCGTTTATTAGAGGTAAAATTTACATAACATAAAATTTACCATATTAAAGTGTACATTTCAGTGGCATTCAGTACATCCCAATGCTGTGCAACCACCTGCTATATCGAGTTCCAAAATGCGTTTTATCGCCCCAAAATAAAGTCCTCACTACTCTCCCCTGCCCCCCCAGCCCCTGGCAACCACTGCATTCTATCTCTATGGAATGACCTATTCTGCATATTTCATATAAATGGAATCATATGATATGTAATCTTTCATGTTGGGCTTCTTTCACTTAACATAATGTTTTCAAGGTTAACACACACTGTCACGTGTATCAGTACTTAATTTCTTTTTATGTCTGAGTAACAGTCCATTGTATAGACATACCACATTTTGTTGACCCATTCATCCTTTGATGGGTCAAAGGGCTTTTTGGGAGGTGCCCTGGGCTCATATTGTATAAGTTGCTAGGAGATTATGGAGTAATTAAGAGCCAACTATAAAATAACAATTCAATCAGAAGTCCTGGTTTGGAATACATTAGAACTCTAGCTTTTTAAGTTTAGCAAAGGATTGTTGGATGGATGGACAGATGGTTGTATGGATGGCTGGATGGATGAGTGGGTGGGTAGAAAAAGTGGGTGGGTGTACTTATTAAATGGAAGAGCACTGAACTTAAAGTTCAGAAACCAGACTCCAGCTTCATCTTTGCCACAGAACAGCTCTGTGACACACAATCACTTCATCATTTTGGGCCTTCATTTCTTCGCATGAAAAGCTAGGCCCTTAAGACCAGATAGTTTCTTGTGACTTCAGGACATCTCCTTCCTCAGTACTCTCCCAGGATAGAGGAGAATCCTGGCTGATTGTGCTGAGGTACACGTAGTATCACTCAAAGACAGAAATAAATAGACAAGCTGATTTAGAGATGGATTCACCCAACCTGAGAATCCTATGATTGCTTCCCAAGTTGAGTTGGGTTCATCAAAGACTTTCTTGCTGATTTCCTTGAGTCCCTCATCCTCCTACATCTACTTCTTCTTACACCTTAGCTCTTCCTCACTCATTGCCAGACGATGTCCTTTAAATATTCTATACCAGTTGTCTCTATGATAAGCTGCATTTTCCCACATTTATGACTTTCTTACTCTAGTAAAACAACTGAACTCACAAGACTAGATTCTTGAGCTGAAAGACTCAACTTTCTAACAGCCTATGTTCCCAGCAGGACAGCCCAGGTCCCGGAGCTGACTGTTAGTGGAGGTCATTTCCCCCACTCAATTATCACCAACATCATGAACTTGTGGGTTATTTTCTCAACAAACTCGTGTGCAGCAAGTTACCATGGAATCAAAGTGATTTGTTGGTATTGGTACCTTGAAAATAAAATGCAAGCCAAGTCAACAAATACAAGAAGTAGAGGAGGGATAAGGCTATCAAGAGAAACAGAAAAGATTTTTTTCATGAATGATGAGGAGGAAGCTTCTTGCATTATCCCAGGATGGAGATGGTGCTAGAGAGAGGGAACGAGGCCACTAGATACTCGACTGGCCCCACCGAGGCTGGCATTCATTTCCTGGTATGGGGGAAACAAACTCCCAGGGTCTGTCCATTACTTCCTCTCCAGTAATGAAGATTAAAAACAACAATTAAGTTAGGTCTGGTAATCTGATCCATTAGTATGCATCTTCCCCAAATCAGAGGGCAGTTATGTTGGGCCCTGAGCTGGCCTCATGGATCACCATGACAGCAACAAGCTGGGGAAGATAATGGGTTTGGCTTCAAAGGGTTTTCTTGGCTTCTCCCCATGGCCCACAGGTCGGCTCCTTGAGGAAGGGGCCCTGAGATGACTTCCTGAGAGAGTCCGCAGGATGGAGCAGTTCTTTAGGGCCACCATACCACCCCGTCGCTGAGTCACCTTGGTCAAGGGAAATCCCTCTGCTTAAGGATCAGAGCTGCCTGGATTGGCCAGGTCTGTGTACACCAGCTCAAGTTTATGTACCATTCCAAGCCTAGAATTTCTCATCTTTTAACAGGTTTAATGTCATTTGTCTTCTGTGTTTGAAAAACTATGTGAAAGCAGCTCACATAATGTTGGACAGGTGTAGATGCTTAATAAATGTGTTTTTTCCTCATAGTTAACTGGAAACCCAGAAATCTTTTCCCAGGGAAGTAAGTGGCTCTTCTGAGGCAGCCAGATGTCTCCTGGATCACCACCCCATCTTGGGTGTCCCAAGTGGGGATGGGACATGGAACAGCAGGTGTTACCTGGAGAGGCAGAGAGAGAGCACAGGGGACCTGGAGTGTGTAGCAGGTTTGTGGGGGAGGGAAGGGTCCTCCTACACTTACCCCATGAACACGCTGACCTGTTGCTTCTTAGAGAATCAATATGTGAACTTCAACTAGTCATTTATCCCTTTGAGTGACTTCAAGTCAGTGTGTTTCTCCTTCTCCCGGAAGATTTGCCTCTCTCTTATCATGGTTGTGGCAGGCTTTGTGTTCTGTTAAAGGACCTTCAGGCTTTGTGGAAAAGCAGATATAGAGTAAGGGGTCCTTTCCAGAGTCTCAGAAATCATACCAAGAAGACAGCTTCCTATTGTACCTGTGGTCACAGCCAGCCAGATGTGAGACTGTGTTAGGTGCTGTCAGCAAGCAGACATGTGGAAGGGCAAACAGCCACACTGCCTAGATATCTCTGCCTGATTCAGCAGGGGTTCAGCCCCTCACTTCTCCTAACCTGGTAACCTCATCTTGTAGAACCGACCCAGGCTTCCCACAAAGACTGGAGGGCGTACAGATCTCTGAAAATGCCTCAGATACCCTCAGAGATTAGGGTCCTGACCCCAGTGATGGTGTATGGAAAGAGAATCGGACTGGGCACAGAGACCTGAGCTGATGAGCTGTGTGATTTTGGGCATATCGCTTTACCTCTCTGAGCTGCTTACTCTTCTCTAAAATGAGGAGATTGGCTTGGCTAATCTTTGAGGCATCTTGTGGATCCAGAGAATCTATGATTTTACTTTAAGGGGACTTGTTCTTGGAAATATCAACTTCCTGTACAATCCTCTGAAGTTGATACAGATCAGTTATTGTTGCCCACAAATTGCCACCAGTTAATTACAGTGAGAGAGATGGATCCCAGAGCTAGTAAGTTATTTATTCAATAACTATTTGTTGAGCATCTACTACATACCAGACATTCCTCTAGACATAACGAAAGAGATAAAATCCTTGCCCACACAGAGCTTACAGCCTAGTGGGGGAGACTGAAAATAAGCAAATAAACAAGTAAATATGATAAGTCTGGTGGTAAAAACGTGCTATGGAGTAAACTGAAACAGGCCAAGTGGGTAGGGGTCCTGGGTGCTGGTGGGAGTGCTCTCGAGAGTGATCAGGAAGACCTCTCTGATAAGGAGACATCTGAGCAGAGACCCGAAGGAAAGAGGGAGCAGATTTATAGGAAGAAACTAGGTAGGGAAGGAAGATGAAAAGACAAGTTCAAATCATCTCGGTCAGACTGTTCCTCAGGCAAGTAGCAGGCAAGTAGCTTTCCTGTCTTCCTCAGGAGGCAAAGCAAGTTTTAGATCTAATTCAAAATTTACTACAGAAGCAGTGTTTGAAAAGGACCCTTACAAGGCCATCATACTATCCCTTCTCCTGCCCTCCCCAGAGACTGCTTTGGGGATCAGCCTAACCTGTGTGAGAAGGTGAACCGTGTCACCCATCATGAGACAGACTGAGCTTAAATGAGTGACTTAGCCATTCTAAACCTTATGTTCTCATTTATATGATAAGGAAATTAATGTCTACTTCCTAGGGCCACTGAGAGGCTTGAATGAGCTCATGCATTTCAGGTTTGGGGTTTCATGTTCCTCTTTCTTCTCATTCAGGCTCTCCTAGGTCTCCAGAGTCCTCACAGAAGGGGAGCCCCTACATTAGAGGTCCCTCATCCCAAGGTCTTACTTTCTTCCTATACCCACAGATTTTCTAAGGCAGGGGTCCCCGACCTCTGGGCCTCGAACAGGTACGGGTATGTGGCCTCTTAGAAACCAGGCTGCACAGCAGGAGGTGAGCAGCAGTCGAGCCAGAGAAGCTTCATCTGTATCTGCAGCCGCTCCCCAGCGCTAGCATCACCACTTCAGCTCTAGCTCAGATCATCGGGCCTTAGATTCCCATAGGAGCACCGGTCTGTGGTGCCAAAATGCTGGGGACGGCTGCTCTAAGGAACTAAACCACTGTGCTCTGCCTTCAGCCTGAAATTCTTCCCTCTCATCTCCAGCAGGAGAAACCGGGCAGGGCTCCGGCAAAGAGCTGAGCTGGGCCACACCACCTGGAAGCCCAAAGCAGGTGGGCGCGTAGACCTCAGCTCAGTGTGACCGCCCCACAGCTCACCAGAGCTCCGTGCCTAAGGATTGGCTCGGGAGTTGCCTACGAATCTGATGGCACAAGGAGCAGCTTAAAGTTTTATTTTACAAAACAGAATAAATTAAAAATGCATTAGGAAGGAGGCCCTTACTTAACTACAGGGTGTGCTAATGGGCTTGCAGCCTGTGCTCCCTCCTCCTTTAAGCTCTTAATGACTGAGCTTTAATGTATTTTATTTCTTGAAAAACAATCCCACAAGTGCTCAGTACAGTCGGAAAAACATTTCTAAAATCATTAGACCGCTGCACGGTAAATATTCATCACAACCACAGCTCCTACCTGCTTGCCATGAAGTACTGATTTTTTTCCTTGCCTTGTTTTGCTCTCTTGGTGTTCATTTCTCTTCTATTCCCCTTTCTTCACCTCCCCCGCAACCCTCCCCGCGTCCCCCAAGATCCTCACTGACAGGTGAAGCAAGACTTGGTAAGACCATCTCTGAAGAGATATATTTTCAAAGGGAGAAGAGTCTCTCAATATTTGATCAAGTAGGAACCACCCCCTGCCTGCTTAGGGTGTCTCAGTTGATTTCAGGTGGGTACGGTAGCCCCGCTTCCCTGAGACTCCATCCTTGTCCTTCAGCTGACATCTGAAACTCTACCATGAGGACAGCATGATCACATGTGGGAAATTATTAGTTTGGCCATTCAGAGGTCTGGAATCCAGTTCTAGCCCTACTGATATCATTGAGTGACCTTGGGCAGGTCACCTCACTACTCTAACGCTTAGAATCATTGTCTCTAAAATGACAATGCTGGGCAAACGTTCCCCCAGTTGACGCGCTATGATCTCTTTAGCTGAAGAGCTGGATTTCAATCCCATGCTGGCCACTTACTAGCTATGTCACCATGGGCAAATTTGCTTAACTTAGTTGAGCCTCATTTTTCTCACTTTTAAAACTATATGTACATAAGTATAGAATATATATCTGAAAAGAGGATATTGAAATTTAAAATGCAGAAGATATGTAGAGCCCCCCGCACGGCACCCAGCACATGTTAGTGCTCAACAACATTAACTGTCTCTGGCCTGCACCTGTATCCATTCTCGTCCTCTTGCTGAGCACACAGGAGCTGCGTCTGATATGCTGGAGAGACGTGGAGAGCATAATTGTCCTGGGGGCAGCAAGGGAGTGGTCACAGAATGGGAGGAGGGGTGAAGACAAACTGTCCACTTGACATTTTTGCCTAGTCTGGACTCATGTCCCCAGATCTAGAGGAGATGGGATTGCTTGGGCCTCTTCAGATGAGAATATTAACAAGGATATAGGGGTCTCCTCACGGATGAGGGTCACCGAGCCTCCACCTTCTTCAGGGCACACTCCTGCTGCTTCCATATGTTTTAAAGCTGGTTTTTATTTGTATACCTATACTCTACAAAAGACTTGAGCATATATTACTTTACTTGATCTCCAAAGTCTTCTGAGGTGGGTAAGAATTGTTATAACCCCAATTTACAGATAACTGAAGTCCACAGAGGTTTACCCCAAGGCCACATTGATAGTAAGCGAAAGAGTCAGGTCAAACATCCAGACCCACCAATTCCGCATCTGAAGGTATTAACCAAATTTTTCTTTACTCACAGCTCTTCAGAGACACAATTATGACAGTGAGGCAAATCATCATAAGCCTCATGTCAAATAGAATGCATTCTTAAATATTCTGTATGTAATAACTCTCTCTGCTGATCAGGATTGCTGATAGTCTCTTGATCCCTGCCATATGTCATCAATAGAGATTATCAATATAAATTCTCTGAATTCTGCTGAGTTCCCAGTTAAATGAGAAATCCTAGAATGAGAGGCTGTGACCCTATTCTGAATTGTATATTTCTTTCATTCCATAGTCAGCATACTATTTTTTTTAAGTTTGTAGAGAGTTTATGATATGTCAGGCACTGTGATAAGAATTTATCATACAGTATCTCAATCCTACAAGGTAGGCAACAGCAAAACAACTCCACAAGGTAGGCATCATCATGCCATTTTATAAAGGCATGAATGAGAGTGATTCTATAGGTCACATGGATAATGAGGTGTTTGCAACCGGCTTCTCCCTTGCCTTTCTCTACTAAAGAGATGAGAAAGCTAAAATATTGTCTTTCACACTTTCTCTTAATAATAAGAGAGTCTGGCCAATAAGATGTAAGTCAAAGTTCTTTGGTGAATCTATGGAAACATTTTTTAAGAGATGACGTATGTACTATGGCCCTCACACACTCTTCCCATCTGAAAGGTGAACATGTAGTCTGGAGCTGCAGCATCCATTTTGCAACCCTGAAGATGAAAGCCACGTGCTAAGAAGCCATATTAGAAGGTAAAAGGGAACCTGGGCCCTAGAAGACATTCTTGAGAAGGTTTGTCAACCATGCTCTGCCTACCTCTGGACTTAAATGAGGAGAAATTAACCTCTGTCAGCTCATGATCCATAGTGATAGTTATAGGGATTATGACATTCAAATTTGAGACTGTAAGGCTATATACTCAAGTTTCTAACTGCTATGATACCTTCCGCTTGTCCAAATCCTACTGATTTTTCAGTAGAAGACTGAGCATTGGTGTTGGGTTGAAAGGAAGGAAGACCACCCAGAGCAGCTAGGGCACATAGTCTATTTCTCCCGCTCTCACTCTACCCCACCCTGCCCCAGTTATGACTAACACAATATTAACCAGACCTTCCAAGGATTCGGAGAGCTTATGAGCCCTTTCTCACTCCTGCTTCTCCAGGAAGTAGGGGTCAGTCCACAGTTGACATGAATGCTACTTCTACAGCTTAAAACCATCCTGCCCTAGGGACAAAAGAGGGAAATTCAAGAACTAAGGTCCCTTCTTTACTTAAACAGTGATTGGAAGACAGGCATCTATCCTGTTGACCCGTCAGAAGATCGAGTGATGACCCAATACAGGGTCTCTGATCCTTTTTTTGTACATACATAGTGCTACTGCTGTTTTCAGCACCTTGGAGAGTACTTATACTTTTCTGACTCTGTTCAAGGGTCTTGACACAATGCAAGGAGTTCCTTGATGATTTTTGGCATAGTCTACACTTTGTACTCTAATCCTGGAAAGAAGAGAGCACCTGGGGCCCGTGTCTAGCGCACGGGCACTCTATGGATTTACTCAGTCCATGTGGGGAGATTGCCCTGCCTTGCTTCCACCCACCCACCTCTACCAGGGCCGGTGGATATGAATGAGAACAGTGCCTGGCATGTGTAAAAGCTTAATGTTATTGCTGAATAAATGAATAAACCCTGTATGTTACTATCAATCTAGTAATAGTATTTATATCTTCTTAGGACTAAATAAGATAAAGTGTTTTAAAAATGCCAACATGTAAGATGTGCTTAATAACTGTTAGGTATAATCCTAAGAAAATTACATAAAACCTGAGCAGAGATGTTCATTGAAGCATTGGTTATAACATAAAAATAGATCAATCTGAATGTTTAACAATATGATAATCCATATAATGGAATAAAACACAGCCATGAGAAGATGTTTACCAAGTTCCATTATAAATAGGGTGATACCAATTGAGACCTTTATCCTGAGAATAGTGCAGTTTAAGCAGAGATAGAGAATGGTTGAAAAGAAAATAATTAAATATGATAAGGACTAAATTTGAAGGAGATCTGATTCTTAACCTTGAGACTTCCCATACTGACAGAATTGATAAAAGTGGCTTTTTATTATGGAGATACAAAATAAAGTCATCTTTTTTAGGAAGCATAGTATTTTTGAAGAGGGTTTATCCACTCTGTATCTCCCTGTGGAAGAGGAGATTGAGAAAATGCAACTTATCACCACCTTCAAGCTAAAAAAGACAGTTTCCAAGAGAATGGTTTGTAAATGTAGGGGGCATACCCAAGGAGGGCCTGGCATCCTATTCTTAGGTTCTTCCAGAGCTGGGAGTAAAACGATGCGTGGGTGGGGGTTGGAGGGGAGATTGCTGTATGGCCAAGTGATGAGGAGGCAAGAACTGCCTCCTTGGGTGCCCTCCAGGTATTCCCTATGCCCGCAGGCCACACTGTAGGGCCACGGAAGGTATATGAGCATGGTAGATACGATGAAGTTGGAGGCAAAAAGGAGTACCATGGGGCTAGGCCTCTCACCGGTAACACTGTTGCATCCCCTTCCCATCTCTATGGACCAGATGACAGAGGCTAGAATAGTGGTGATGACCAGCGGCAGTCACATAAGAGTTTTTTGGTCTTCGTTTTTGCTTTATTTTTCTTTCCTGCACATCCCTGTACAGGAGAGGTAAGTGTATGGAAGATAGAGGGAAAGCATGAAAAAGAGCAAATTGTGCCTTCTGCCCGCTCTGTATTGGCCTCTTCAGTACAAGCTTTCTGTCTAGCCAGGCCCTTAGGGATAGGAACAGGTCCGAGGAAAGTTTTGAGTCAATCGAATATGCAATTGAAAACTTTTTCATGTGTAATATTAGGCTCAATGACCAAAAATGAAACAATGTTCATAACTGAATGACTAAAAGTTATGGAATCTGATTGAGCTGTTATCAAGATGTCTTCTCCCAGTAGGCGAAGGAGCTCAGACACAGCACAGTAGTAACAGTTATTAGAAAAGTAAAATTATTCCATGTTTATACCCTGATGAGTTTGAGACTTTATAATCAAACTGATTACATTCATGATATAAAGTGCCAAAATCAGGATAAAAACTGTATGTGATAGGCTTCTATTTTGTAAAATATACAAAGGGCTTAAAGGAAATGTATCATAATGTTAAATGTTACATTCCATTTAGATGGAATGATAAGTAATTGTGATTTTCTTCTTTATGCCTTTATTTCCAAAATTTCTTCAGTAGGCATATCTAACTTATGTTGCTTACGTAGTCAGGAAAAAATATTTTAAAAACTTTGCTGTGCGAGAGTCTTTCCCTTTTGGTGCAGGCTCCGTGTCATTCTTGGCTGACCTAGTGCTAGCATCCCCTTCAAGGATAGAGAGACAAGTAACATTTAGGGGTGAAGTAAAGTTTCAGTCCAACCAAGATTCTATTTCAGATGTCGAGTTTAGTGTTTGGTGAAACCTTTATCCCAGGGATGCTGAGTCACAACATCCCAGCAGCTGGACCTGAGCTCAAAGCTCCACAGACTTTACACTGGAATCTCTGAAAATTTTAAAGAAACATGTTCTCAGGGGTAACTGATTATTGTGCCAAGTGCAATCAGTTTTCCTAAGGCCAGAGCAGCAGAAGAGAAACGCCGGCAGTAGCACATCATGAGTAGCCTGGTGGGATTTTATCCATATAAATAATCCACACAGTGTCAGCTCTGATTTTTCATCCTGTGGTATAGGAGTATTCATGGAACAAGATTAGATATGCAGGACTTTCCCAAGCTGGAGTGAAATAGTCCACACAAAGCCACTGCCCCAACACCTGACTCCCAGGCACCCCGAGGTAATCAGGCACAGTTAAAGGGCAAGGGCCGTGCAACTGTCACCGACTTCAGTAAGGGGACAGAAGAAAAGGGAGTCGTCAGGGTTTCGGAGAAGGCAGTAAAATAAAACTGTGTTTCTGCTGACAAAGAATTGTATTCGTCTCCGAGTATTTGTGCCATATTACATTCATTGTCCATTAACATAGAACTATGAAGAAGGAAAACTAGCAGGATGCTAGAAAGAGGAATTGTTAAAGGTTCTGGCCATTGCTGGGTTGTCACTCCAGAAAAATGCCTGGGTGCCCTGTCCTAGCGGAAGATTTGGGAGGTTAGACGGAGGGCAGGATGAAGGAAGGACCAGTGGTTACACAGGCTGAGTCTTCATAGTTTACTCTTGGGATGTGGATGGCTCAAGGCGTTCTTCATTTGCCCGTTTGCAGGTAGGAGCCACAGGTCCAGGCAAAATCAGCCACAGACTTAGTTAGAGGAAAGGCTCATATGTTAAGAAAGGTTTTGGTCCCCAAAGCCGTCTCTCTCCTGCTCTAAATGTCCAACTCTTCTAACAGAGATCGAAGCCTTTATTACAATTAAATGAGAAGGCATTGTGTAGCCACACCCCCTGGAGAGTAAACTCAGCTCCTTAGATTTACATTATGGCGTAAATGACTAACGTAATTTCAGAATCTTTACTAAAAGTGAGTTTTCATGAGAGGTGAAGAGTAGAGATCAGGAGGTGGCATGCCTGAAGGAGAGAAGAGGACCTGGCTGCCAAGAAAAGAAAAAGGAAGAAAGAGGCTCAGGGTAGCAAAGCCAGACTAACTTCACCCTCTGGCTTGGAGCTGGTGCCATTTCCAGGAGGAAACGGAGCCCCCTAACTCTATGGGAGGGAAACCAATATAAACTGAGACACCCTCTGGTTGTGCCTAATTCATTTCTCAGGATGCAATTCCAGACTTGATCTCTAGAAGAGGCCTCCACTGGGAATGGGAGATCTATTAAGGCCAGGGGATGGCTACAATGTGTTTGCGTGTGTGTGTGTGTTGGGGGCGGGGGGTTACTCTCAATTATCCAACCATGAAGTGTCAGAGAGTTCTCAGTTGGCTTTTTGGGTAGCATGTTTCATCAGGGTTAATTTTAAACTAAGCTACATAGGAGATTGAGGAAGAGTCAGGAGATGCAGTTAGGGGCATCCGCCTACACGATAACGGTCAAGCCAGTTTCTATTTGGAAATCGTTGTTCTTTGCTTTCTAAGCACACTTCCATTCTCGGCAACATTGCCTTGACACCACCTCCAAGAATTATCTATATTCTTTGACTGCAAGATTTGGCTTTGTCATATAAGCGGGATACTAGCCAGAACCTGAAAAGCTTTGGCTGTACAGAGATTTCCAACACGATGACACTGGGCCAAAAAGTTATGAGATTTTGCCCAATTAGTTCATGTTAGCCTCAACACGATCAATTTCACTTCCTTTCCCGTTTCTTCCTCCGATTCCATAACTACCGTCTTGTCAACGGCCTTCCCCTCTTCCCATCTCTCATCTCCCGTGGGGGAAGAGCTGTCCGCCTCCTGCCCAAGGCCAGACCTCATGCTCCCCCGTGCTGTGGGTCTTATCCCAACCCACGCTCGTCCCTCTTCAGAGACCAGGAATCTGGTTTCTTCAATGAGCTCCTCTCTTGCTTGTGTATTTTTCTTCTCTTTTAAGACTGGCTCCTTCCCACACTCCTCTAAGAGTAGACTCCACCTGCTCCCTCCCATTTCTCATCTCTCGTCTGGCCTTCCGCCCACCCATCCTCCCCGGAGACACATCCTGATTCTTACATTTGCTAAATCCAGGGGACTCTTTCCAGTCCATAATTTGCTTGACCTCTATACAGTTAACTTGATGACCACACCTCTTCTTCTCTTTTTTTTTTTAAAATTTATTATTAATATTTATGCCTACAGCACCTGGTCTTCCTAGGTGGTCTCTCATCCAAGTACTAACCAGGCCCAACCCTGCTTAGCTTCCAAGATCAGACATTGGGCTTGTTCGGGGTGGCATGGCCATAGACCATGGACTGTGGCTCCATTGGGGCGTGAACTCAGGACCTTCTGCATGTAAAGCAGACGTGTTAACCGCTACACTATGGAACCACATCCACACCTCTCCTTGAAATGTGCCATGACTTTCCTGACCCCACTCTAGCTTTGTCATCCTCTAATACTTGGGATACCTCTCACAGGCTTCTCTTTGTCTGACCACCTTTTGAATACCGATACTCCCCTGGGGGCTGCCCAAGCTCTGGCTCTGACCCACACCCTCTCCTTGGGAGAGCTCATACTCTACACTAGCTTCATACAATCCGTGCGATGGTCTCCCATCCTCATCTCCTCCCCAAAACCTCCCCTGCGCTCCAATCCCATATGTCCCTATTGCATTGTTTAATTTTGATATATCTAATTTAATTAATTTAGATAGGGATTTTCGATTTAATATGTCTCACACTGAACTCATATTTTTCTCCTAGAATCTGCGAATGTAAAGTTAGTTTCTTTTTTAGAATCTCTTATTGTCTTCCTTTGACCTTCAGGATAAAGGTCAAGCTCTTTAGTGTGGCCTACAGGGTACTTCGTGAAATTATGGTTAGCGCTTGTCTATCTCCCCTATAGACCCATACTTGAAGCAATTCCTGCAACGTTTTCCTTCAGAAAGACAAGGCTCCTAATAATCCTACAAGTACATCATGCTGTTATACAGCTTTGCACCTGTGTGTCCTCTGCCTGGAATTTCCCCTAATTTCTCTTTTCTGTTTCCAAAATCTTACTGAGAAGCCCATGCTCTGCGGTTGCTCCACCTGTTACCCAAAGATGAGTCTTTGTTCTGGTTCTTGCACATACTTGGGCTATTTTATGTATCTCATGGGGTTCTACTTTTTTAAAAATTACGTATCCGTCTTTCCTACTGAGACTATGGGCTCTTTATGGGTCTCATTCTGTGTCTTATTAGTTTTTATGTTTCCTGAGCTTTTGATTGTTTGGCTTCTGGTAGATGCTCAGTAAGTGCTTTTGGACTGAACTGATCTTTTTCTTTGTGGACTGAGAATCAAAAGAACTGTGAGTGTTCTTCATGAATGATGACTAAATCTAAAATGTTTCCAGTTACTGTTGAAGGAAAAATAAGTAGGGTTTTTGCTCCTCCATTCTTTCCCTTCCTGGTTCTCCTCAACTCCTCGACAATTCACTGATGCTCCTCAAAGGTGCCAAAAACATGAACAGACTCTTTGCAGGAGTGAGCAATGCTCAGCGAGGGTGCACATTTGTTAAAGATTCACTCCCAAATGAACATGTTTGGTAAACAATACTATGTTTACTTAGTATGGGACAATGGCCCAAAGAAGAAGGTTCTCACTCATTCCAACCAGCATCAAGAACAGTAATGTCAATGGAGAAGTAACAGGTGTTCCCAACTCCGAACGTTTCTGGTGAAGGGCAGGGGTCCTGGAATTAGTTAATAAAGGAATAGAGAATAATCTGAGAGATATTTTCTTAATAATACATTGAAAAAGTCACTCTGTGAATAACATTAAGAAAACAGTATAAATGGTAACTAGAGGAAAGACCAGGTATCAGTATCTCCATCCAGAAGCTCTGTCCCCTATGGTCCAGGACCTTGGCAAGGAGGTCAGCCTGACCATGGGAAGAATAGATAAAACCTTGGATTGAGGCAGAAATCCAATACAGTGGTGCTCGTGGACCAAGTGGGTTTTTACTTAAATGAGAACTGGATCAGGAAATATCTGTCCTTGGCTTGGGTAAGAGGTAGCAACAGAGGCCCAAATCCTTAATGGCCCAAATCCCCTCTCCGCCAGGCATCACCAGACTAATGCTGCCCCAACTTTCCCCACAATTCCAAATTGTGTGCAAACAACTTCACTGGAGGTTCTTGGGCACTATCAGCCCTCTCTCTCCCATCCCCGCCTACCCAAATCACCGTTTCCTCCTAATTTCTAGTTTCTGTTATTGTCCTGGACTCATCTTTACTCCTTCCCTTCTGGCAAATCTCATCTGATCCCCCTCATTCATCCCTTCCTGTCCATTCCCACTGTCATTGCCTTTGCTTAGGCCATGATCCCTCTGCTGAGATTTCTAGAAAGGCCTGTTTGTCTCTACAAGAACTGTGTAACACTTCGATTCGTCTACACGGCTCTGAGAGCTACCTCCGATTCTTTCCCTCCCCACCTTAAAACCCTACAAAGGCTCCTGATTTGGTGCCCTACGAAAATGCCGACTCCTTCGTTATTCTCTAAGAGCTATGATTTTTAAGTATGCTCTCTCGTACATGAGGTTCTTCTTATTTTGACCACAATTTGCATTTCCAGTCTTATTTCTCACTTACATCACACAGATTTCTTCATCCAATCCAAAATCTGTCTTCTGCATTGCCATTTTTATATTGTCCCTTAACCTTGAAAACACATCCCTGAAAGTCAAACTCAAATGCCACCTCTGCCATTTGACCTTCCTTCCCTGTCCCCAACTAGGTGATCCCTCAAGTACTTGCTGTCTCTACTGAGACACTGCTGACTTGCCTCCTTGCACTGTAATTATCTATGTACACGCACTAGCTATCCAACACTGGTCTGCGAGGACATCTAAGGAAAAGACTTTATACCAGCACAAGCCACAATCTCAATACGGTGCCATGTTCACAGAAGAATGAAGGAGTGAATGAGGTGATAGAGGAACAGACTCCTGGGGCTTTAAGGATGATGTCACGCGTTAGATAAAGATCCTTTCTGGTGAGGTCTCCAGTGTCACCCACCTAGAAAACACCCTCAGCTCGCTTTCCCCCACCTCCATACCCCAAGGAGAGCAACAAATAAATTTGAATCGGGAGATGGGAAGGATTGGGTAACAGAAGGGCATCTTCTTGGAGTAGATAAGGTTTAGGAACGCTTTTGGAAGGAAAGCAAGGTGAGATTTCCGTTGGGGTAGAGGAAGAAGGCATCCCGGGAAAGGGTGGCAGGCGATGAAATGCAGAAGAGCAGAGCGAGTGACGTGATGGCCATGGCCATGGCGGGCAGCGAGCAGTTTCTCTGGGCTGAAGCAGAATCTCCGAAGGGATCGAGGAAAAACGTGGATGTTGAGATGGGAGTGGAGGGGGTTCGCGCATCGACTCCAAAGGCCAGGCGAAGCGAATTAGAGACTTTCTTCTCTAGGACCCATTGCTCAGCTTAGCCTCAGGCACCCACTTGCTCGGAGAAGTTTAATGTCATGGTTAAGGGTGTGACAGTGGCCGGATTATAACCCTAGCTCTACCGCTTCCAGGATTATGTGACATTGGGAAGGGGATTTAATCTCTCTGTGTCTCAGTTTTCTTGTCTTTAAAGTAGGGAGAATAATAGTATCTACTTACTGAGTTATTATAAGGTTATGTGAATACAGCACTTAGAACAGTGCCTGAGGTATATACGTGAATTATTTCATTATTCCAGGGGAGATCCCAGGACCAGGGTCCAATACTCAACATCATAAAATTCATCGAAACAGATCAGTCTTAGAACTCGGGAGACCTACACAAGAAAAGACCTTTTACATTCTTAACAAAGATATATCGAACAGAAGCAGACTTGAGGAATGGCAAGGCCAGAGATGCCCTGAGAACTGGACAAAGAGCCCATGAGATTCCAAAGTCCAGTCTAGAGACCCACATGGGTCCTGATCTGGGCAGGAGACCCAGGGGAGGCATCTGGGCCAAAGGACTGGGCAGACACCACCAGCTCCAGTGGAGACAGGACACAGGGAGTCCAGAGAGTGAGTCAGCCCAGGGCACAGGCAAAGGGGCAGAGCAGCTCCCCCCACCCCACCCCTCAGTGCTCAGCTTGAGCCTCATTAGCAAGAGGAAGCTGGCTTCAGAGATGCCTCACCCTTAAGTCATCTCAGAAACGCTCTGAGAAAGTCAGTAAACAGGTATTTGGGGAGGCTTTTTTGAAATCCCCGTGAATACATTCTTAGCCAAGAATCTAAGTTGAGCGAAAGCAGCTGCCAACTTGTGAGAGGGGCCGAGTATTATGAAGAGAGTATTACGTCTCCCTCTGGGGAAGACGACTGACATAGCAAAGAAACTTAATGAGACTCAGGATCCGGCCTCCTCTCCTGCTCCTTCACGGGGATTGGAACACAAATCTCCAGAGTCGGGGAGGCCACTTGATGAGGGGTAAAAAGCAAGGTAGTTTATAGCAAGTGTTTGTTAAGTTTTCTTTGGGCTTAAAAGGCCAGCAGGAGCCTTTCTTTGCAAAACAAAAAAGAAGAGAAAACAAAGCCTATATATATATGTGAAAATTCCGCAAAGTTTTCCTTTTCATTAATTTTTCAGAAACTAACAGAAAGGATCACCGGTGCCGATGTGATGCTCAGCTCTTCTAAGTGTCCCTGCAAGGGCCGGGCTAGGCCATCTGCAAGGCCCAGCCCTCCGAGCAGAGGAAACACCAGCTGAGTTGGAGAGACAGACTCTCTGCCTACTGTGTCTCTAGAAAAGAGAAGTGTCTCTTTCCTACTCACCAGGAAGTAGAGAGGAAGTAGTAAAACTTCTCTAGGTGATTTGAGGGTGAGGCTGGTGAAAATTAACATTATTCAAGTGCTGCTTCCCATGTGTCAAATACTGAGCTAAGCACAACGCATCGATTACCTCTTAAGAATGCTAAGATTCTAACCTTAGCCAAATGGATACATGAATAATTGGGGAAGGGAAAAGAAGGAAGGAAGGTGTGGGGGGAGAGAGAGAGAGAGAGAGAGAGAGAGAGAGAGAGAGAGAGAGAGAGAGAGAGACAGAGGGAAGGAGGGAGAGAGAAGAAAAAAGGAAGAAAAGGAAGGTCTCAAACAGGATTCAAATCCTAGTTCTGCTCACTGCTAACAAGCAAGGACTTCATTTTTCTCCCTTATGAAATAATATTGTCATCAGGTAGATAAGAATATGATGTGAAAGTTCCTAGCTCAGAACCTGGTACATGGTAGGTGGTTAGTTAATATTTGTTCATTTATTAATTTGCTAAAAGGTACAGTTACTGTCGCAGGAAGAAGATGGGATGCAGACTCTGCAAAGCCGAATTCAAGTTTGATTTTGCCACTTACTGACTAAAGGACATGGTACAAATCATTCAGCCTCTCTGGGCTTCAAACATCTCTTTTCTTGTGACTGATAAAAACATTCTACCAAATAGGATTATAGTGAAGGTGAAATGAAAGACTATCTATAAAATGCTTAGCACAGTGCATTTGAAGACTCTGTAAACAGCAGTTATGAGTACCAGCTGCTTGGCGAAAGGGCTTTCGGGGTTGAGGGCAGGAAGGTATAGAGAGAGGTTAGCATCTTGGGCATTTAAATAGTTACATGTATAGATTCCAAAAAATGTAACCTAATCTTGCATGTCATACCTGTATGCAAATATTTTTAACCTGTACCTAGCACAACAGTTACAGAAGTCAAAGCCCATCGCCCGACTGAGATTTCAGTTTGAATGGTGAAGGCCAGCAAGCAGGGAAAATGGAATCTCCTGGGCATCTCCGCAGGAGCGTGCCGATCCTCCCAGCTCAGGAGGGCTTTTGGAAACCTGTTTCTACCTGTGGCACCGTACCATCCAACTGCGAAGCACTGTTCACCTACCATTTGCTGCATACATGTTATACCACACGCCACACCGAATTGTCTCGCTGCAGAAAAGACAACTAAACAGTCTCAGTCTACTGCAGTCACAGTGATGTCACTGAGGGAGCATTTAGGGAAAGGGGGAGAAGGGAGGAAGGAGAGGCAGCTGACTCTCCCGCTCTGTGCTGTGGGTACCTGTCCTGGAAGGCTTTTCCT
>NW_006442103.1:11864183-11869748 GCF_000325575.1 Pteropus alecto
CTCTTCTTTTATCTCCAGTGACAGAGTTTATTAAGAAATAGGTGCTACCTCTCTTTTGCCAGGTCTTGGGGAAGACTGAAGTTTTGCAGACTCTTCTTTTGTCTCCAGTGACAGAGTTTATTAAGAATAGGTGCTGCCTCTCTTTTGCCAGGTCTTGGGGAAGACTGAAGTTGATTAATGCTCCCGAGAGCAGGAAGAAGAGAGAAGAACCTGTGTTTCAGCCCCTGCAAAGAGGAAAATGAGGTGGATGGGGCATCTGAAGGGCAGGGAGGGAGGGGCATGAAGTCAGCCCTGCGGGAACAGCGCCCCCGTAGACTATCCTGTTTAGGGGCCACGTGAACACAGCCCAGGGCTTTCTTGGTTTGTAGGGATTGAGCTCAAGTTCATTAAGGTTGTTCTCAGGCCTTTCGACTAGGACAATCTTGTGTTTTGGAAAACATGTGAAACAATGGCTGGTTGCCAATTTACTTCTCAGTGTTTACTGGAGTTGAATAAACTGAGTTCTGAAAGAGGGTGACTTGGGAACACTGAATGGAATTTTAACTCTCCCAAGGAATATCCTGTGAGAGGCTAATTCAGTCTGGCTAAGAGGAGATCTGGAGTTTATGCTTCTACTCCCCTATTTATAGAGTGTGCTGGATTTAGACAAGGTGGTGGCCCCAACTGAGCTTTGTTATCTGAATCTATAATATGGAGAAAATTCAAAATAGAACTACTTTATGAGCCAGCAATTCCACTTCTGGGTATTTATCTAAAGAAAACCAAAACACTAATTCGAAAAGATATATGCACCTCTATGTTCACTGCAGCACTATTCACAATAGCCAAGATGTGGAAGCAATTTAAGTGCCCATCAATAGATGACTGGACAAAGAGGATGTGCTACATATATATGGAATATTATTCAGCCATAAAAAATGAAATCTTATCACTTGCAATAACATTGATGGAACTAGAGGGTATTATGCTAAGTGAAATAAGTCACACAGAGAAAGATAAATACTATATGATTTCACTTATATGTGGAATCTAAGGAACAAAATAAACAAATAAACAAAATGAAAATAGACTCATAGATAGAACAATCTGGGGATTGCCAGATGGGTTGGGGGGGCTGGGTGAGAAAAGTGAAGGGATTAAGAAGTAAAAATTGGTAGTTACAAAATAATCATGAGTATGTAAAGTACGGCATAGGGAATATAGTCAATAATATCATAATAACTATGTATACAGCCAGGTGGGTGCTAAACTAATCAGGGAGATCACTTCGTAAATTATGTAAATGTTTAAGCACTATGTTGTACACCTGAAGCTAATATGATATTGAATGTCAACTCTAATTGAAAAAAATAACAATTTAAAAAATCATTTAAATAATTTCCATTAAAAGTTTCATTTAATTTTTTAAAATGGAGAAAAACTCTCATCACAAGGAAAAAAATATTTTTTCGCTTTATCTTTTTATTCTACTTATGCAAAATGATGGATTTTAACTAAACGTATTATGGTAATCACTTCACAATATATGTAAGTGAAAAATTTGTGCTGTACACCTTAAACTTATACAGTGACCAGATCTCAGCACAGCCCAGGCAGTGAATTATAGTCTCTGGTCTGGGAGGAAGTAGCTAACATGCTGACGGAATTGTAGAACCTCGATAATATGTCCCAGAAGCCACCAGAGTAATGTGTGTAGAAATGCATATTTGTGGGAGGGGAGTAAATGGAAGACTAAACAGGAAATATTTTTTGACTTAGAAGTCTCGCCTATATTCTGCAAAGAATACCTAGAGCCTATCCTCACGATCTGTTGGGATGACTTATGGACTTGGACATGATAATGGCCTATAGTAAATTAGGTGGAGATTCTGGAACTTCCTTGGCATGGTATTGAAAAAAGAATCACGAGGGATCAGAAAAGCAGGAACGTTAGAATGGAGGTCCTTACAGGACCCGAGAACCCACGACCTGACCTGCCCTTCACAAAGTCATTAAGGGTACTTGGATGAGGGAGGCACTAGCATCTTTGACAAGCTTAGCGGCGGCTTTCTTCTGCAAGCTGAAATTGCTGTGGGAGATGATGTCCCAATTGCTTGGGACAAGGATTCCGTAGCAGTGATTTTGATACGATAAAGGAATGGCGAAGGTTAGGTGTCGGAAGCATGGTGGACATAATTACTGTAATGGGCAGCAAGAGCAGAGTAGAATTCAAGGTGCTTTAACCATTAGGGATCTGTAGCAATGATGGTCATACGCTTGTAAATGTTTAACGACTAGTTCTTCAGTGAGGAGGGGAGAATCTTACTTGTAGTATTTGCCAATTTCAATGATATAAATACTCCCATCATGATTCTTTTCAAGCTACCGATCTGACTTCATTGAACATCAAGTTGAAGAGATGCACAACCAAAACTTGTGAACTGATACAAACTGGCTTCAGCACACACTGGGCAATGGCTAATATGTCCTGGTGCTCCTACAGTTACCTAGAGTGTTTCTCGACTTGTGTATTAAAAAAAGTTCCAGAGCTGGTCAGCAGAAGGCTGCCATTGAAATGGGAAATCACAGTCCCTGTTTACTTTCTTGATCTAAGGCATACACAGTCACAGAGCCCACTGATTAAAGACTGGGTCTCCTCAAATACGGACCCTGCAATGCCACTGCAAGTATATTTGGCAAACATTTCTCTGAGTTTTCTCAGTAGGAACATGTAGCCCTTTGCTAGGGTATATATGCACTAGAGAAAAGAGAATACCCTGACTTTTCAAAAACTGTTCTATATGCGTCCCGACACTGACCCATGGGACCTGAAATGCCACGATAGTCCTAAAGTTAGAGAGCTCATGGAGGTCAGGTGAAAAATAAAATCCTGGCCCTAGTCCATCTCACAATGGGACCACTGGGTCTGCAGACCTATTCTATGGTTATATCCCTCGTTTCCAGGTGTAAAATTGGGACAGATGTACTTAGCAGCTGACAAAGTCCTCAGACTGGTTCCCTGACCTATGAAACAGGGTCATTATGCTAGTAATGGGCAATTGGAAGCCTCTGAAATGGACCAACTCCCCACCTTCTGCATCGACCAAAAGAGTAATCAGAAGTGAAGTCCAACCGAAATTACATGGCTAGTGCCACCGCCAAAGATTTAAAAGATGTAAGGGTCATGGTCTCATCACATCTTCATTTAATTTACTTGGATGGCCCCTGCAAAAGCCAGATGAATATCTGATGGTGGACGACCATAAGTAGGTGATAGTCCCAATCAGTTTCTGCGCTGGTTGGGGGATCTTTTTTAAGGCAGACTCACACAGCCTTTGGCACTTGGTACGCAGCTACTGAGCTGGCAAACCCATAGTTTTCAGTCCCCATCAACAGGAGGATAAAAGCGGTCACCTGCATATGACAGAGACAGCAGTATGAATATGCATTCGTTTCCTTTCTTGGAGGAGGCTAGGTTAATTTTCCAGCACAATATAAACCACAGAGATCTTGATCATCTGAAAATTCCACAGAACATTATTATGGTCCACTATTAATGACAGCTCACTAGCTGGACTCCGTGAGCAGGAAGAGGAAATTATTCTAGGGTGAGAGACAAACTGTAAGAAGATTCGAGGGGCTGACATATTGGTGAAGTTTCACAGTCCAGTGATTTGAGGCATTCCAGGACATTCCCTCTAAGATAAAGGTCAAGTTGCTATACTTTGTACCTCCAACCATTAAGAAAAAGTACAGCACTGGTAGACTTCTTTGGATTTTAAGGTAGAATATATCACGCTAGAGAATAACGCTCTGACCAAAATTTTGGATGACTCAAAAGGCTGCTGGTTTCAAAGAGGGCCAAGAAGTAGAGAGCTCTGTAGCAGCCCCAGTAGCAGAACAACCTACCTGCCACTAGGGATGTGACTCAGCAGATAGGATGGTGTTTAAGATCTCCCCGTCAGACGAGGTTGCTCTATGGGCAAGTTTCAATCGGAGAAATACAGAGCAGAACCTAAGCTTCTGAAAAAAGGCCATAACTTCTGCATCAGAAAACTACTTTCCATTTGAAAAACAATTCCTGGCATACCACTGGACCCTAGCAGAAATGAAATGCCTAGTCATGGAATACCAAGTGATTATGTGACCTGAGCTACCCATCATAAGCTGAAAATGATCATATCCAAGTCACGAGGTCAGGTGAATGCAGCAACAATTGTCTAGTAGAAATCGGCTTTTTGGAATCAGGCTAATGGAGTCTCAAAAAACCTAAATAAAGCACAAAAATATGTGGCCCACCCTTCCATATCATCTACCTCCAGTGTACTGATGTCTCTTCAGCTCAAACCTGTGGCTTCGTGGGGGTTTCCCTATGACAACTGATGGAGGAGGAAAGAATTTGGCCAAATTCACATATAACTCAACACTGTCTGTTGGTGCTAACTGAAAACGAACCATTGCCACGATACAGCCCCACTCAGGGATGGCCCTAGTGTGACGGAGAAGAGAAACTGTCCCAGAGGACAGACCTGGTCGCAGTACACTTGCTCATCCATTTGGATGCAGGGAGAACCGGCCTGAAGTATACAGACACAGACTTCTTGGCATCGGTAAACGGCTCGACTCATTAGTCAGGCACTGAAAAGGAAGAAGACTGGAAAATTAGGGGACAAAGGCCTGAAGAATGGCGGGGGGGAAAGCATGCTTGCCTTTGTATTCAAGTTAACACCCACCGGAGAGCGTTCACCACTGAGAAGGTGAATGGGTGCCTCTTCTTGTGGTTGTCACCGAGACTCTTGTCAATCACTTTAGTGCTGACACAATGAACCCACTGACAAAGTGAACATGGTGGCAGGGATAGAGCTTATTCATAGGACCAACAGTATGGGCTCCCACTCACCACAGCTGATCTATACACTGCCACGAAGCCAACCTCTTGATGTAATACTGTTGCTCAGGTTAGTGAAGCATTTGGTGGTAGGTCAATTACACTGAACCCTTTCCATCTCGGAGGGCACAGGAATCCATTATTATTGGTCAGTTCCTTCTGAATAGCAGTGCTGAGAGCTTATATCTGCCTAACTTACCGATGTGCAACCCCATATGACATTGTATAAGACCAAAAAACTTATTTTACAACAAAAGGAGATGTGACAATGGGCACATGACCATGAGCTTCATTGTTCCTACCATGTACCCCATCCACCAAAACTATGGCTGAGGTGATTGAGAAAATAGTCTGTTAAAGGCTGATCTAAAGTCCCAATCTAGGAATAATACCAACTTGGAGCACTTCCCCTCAGGATGTGGTGTATGCCGAACTAAAGCCTATTTCATGGTGCTGTGATCCAGTAGCTGCAATACACGGACCAAGGAGCCAAGAAGTGGAAGTAGGATGGGCCCTCTCACCCTCCCGCTCTGTGACTCTATCCTGCAGCCTTAGCTTCTGCCAGGTGAGAGATTCTGTTTATCAGAGACAGTGGAGTCTGGTTCCATTTGGAGAGAGAGTAAGAACTACGCTGAACTTGAAACTGGGACTGTCACCTGCTCGCTTTGAGTCTTCGTGTCAATAGACCAGCAGGCAAA
>NW_006442103.1:11869836-11877184 GCF_000325575.1 Pteropus alecto
GGTAATCAAACTTGCTCACCATGAGGGGCCAGAGTTGCTTCCACGTAATGAGGGGAAAAAGTGAGGGGAGTAGGGAGAATATGTTGGGAACCCAAGGACTTTCCTGAGAAATAATCGCAAATGGGCAGTCGTAACAATTTCAGCTCCGACTTCTTGTGGGAGCAGAGCATGTACCTCTTTGTGTTCAATAGTATCAGCCTCCCAGGCAAGAATCCAGACCAGCTGACGTATTGGCCGTGTGTGAGAGAAATCCAGATAGTGCAGATGAGGGAGGAGGGGGATCGTCAGTATCGATTATGGTTTAAAACCAGAGCTAGTAAAGGGGACTCTGGCTTAATTAACTGACCCTCTTGCTGTCACTCTTCAGAAGCTGCTTCTGGCTAACACCTTGAAAAAGACTCTCTGGTTAATTAGACTTGTACCTCATTTCTCAGGGAAGAATCAAGGTAATTTTGATTCTTCACAAAAATGGAGGCTCCCTACAGGAAAGTGGGAGCCAGACACAATCAGGACGCAAGACGGTCTGAGCAGTGCCAGGGGTGGGCTGTGACGGACACCTCTCATGTGCCCCACGAGATCCTCTTGGATCTTGTCTCCTGCCTCTCGTTTTAGTCGTCACTGTGTTAACCCGCTCTGCTTGAGCTTTTGCCTACTTCAAGTAGATATGGTCTTATAGTAGCTCGACTTATGCTTGTGTGTAGAGCAGCCTGCCTCCTCTCTCAGGATTTCTTGTTGTCCCCAAGGCTTTGCATGCTGCAGAGTCCTGCTTAGCACTCACACACCTAAAGCCCAAAAGTAAGGGGGAGTTCATGCTTGAAGGAGCAAATATTTGACTAGTAGGAAAAAGGAGTTGGGGAATAAATTCTTTTCCTTGCTTCCTCCCAGATTGAGTATTCTGAGTATAACTTATGCAGCTTCTCAGAGAGCTACACCATGAAATCAGTCACATGTAGCAGCCGCCAGCTCAGTAATGCATCCGTTTTCCCTGACTCTCGCTCCCTGGACTTGTACATCCTAACAGGTGCATAAGCTTTCATCTCAGGCTCCACTTCCTGGGAGATCCAGATGAAGACACTACTTGACAAAAATTGCCGTGAAGATTGAATTTTGAAAAAAACAAAAAACAAAAATCAAAGTGATTTATAAGCACATTAGGTATTAGCACATTATGTAAATGTTAGCTTCTAGTTATTGGGTCTGTTTCAAATTTATATTACAATTATAGTGGAACCGAAAAATCCATAGGCTGTAGAACAGGCAGACATATACTCTCTTGTTACTACTCCCAGTCTATTTCTTTGAATCTTCATCTTGATCATCCTGAGTTACAGAGTATTTGTCACTCCATCTACTCGCCTTTAATTTTAAAGGCCACCTCCTCCAGGAAGGCTCCTGGATTGATCCAGCCCCTTTTCCAACGCAAAGATGATCATCACCACCACTAACAAACACAATCTGAGACCATAGTTTTAGGGAGACCCTTCTCATCTAGATTTAGTCTCGTGTATTACATGTGAATTTCCTGAGAGCAGAATCTGTGTTCACCCTTTAATGCAACTCTTGGGTAGATGAAACATTAACTGTCGGGCTCTACAGCTGCTTCTCCCTCCAGATGGCAAGATCCCCTAGGGCAACGCAGCTGAGCTGCGCAAACCCTTCCATACTTTCACCTGACCTCCCCTCTGACCAACAACCTAAAAGTGATCGAAGGGAGTCAGTGTAGTGTGGGGGACAGTACTGTGAAGATGGATTTGTGATAAAAAGACTCTCGTTCAGGTCCTGGATCCACCGCTTAAATGTTGCAGGACTCCGAGCCCAGCATCTTTGTTTATAGAAGGGGCGTGCATCCTTACAAAAGCATCCCTGAGGTATTGTCGTGAGTCACACGTAGGAAATATACTGAAAATGGATTTTTAAACTGCAAAGGCCTCATGCACCTATGAATTGGAGTTATCACTGCTCTCCATGCAGACCCTGTGGGGGGAAAAAAAGAACGGGCCTCTTTTGCTTGAACAATTTGTTCTGCAAGTCACAGAGCACAATGGGGACCTTTACTGATATTTGACTTTAGGGCCAAGAGATTTGCCCTAAGCAGCTGGGATCAGGGGAAGCAAGAGAAATGTAGCGAACAAAGCTTTGGTCTAATACTTTATTTTAACCAAAAATAACTCATATTTGTAAAGCATGTTAGCATTTACAAAGTACATTTCACAAAGTGCATCTCATTTTTTTCTCCCAACTCTGTGAGTCAAGTATAGTTTCCCCCATTTTATAGATAAAGGAAATTGAAGTTAAAAGAGCTTAGGCACCTGGTCTGAGGACCAAAGCACAAGAACAGTGGGTCCAGAACTCCCTCAGCACCTCTGGGTCCTGAGTGCATGCTTTTCTCCTTAAGGCCTACTAAGCTTGACCTGGCCTGATCCATCCTGTGGCTTTTCTGTTGTTTTTCATCCTGGATCCAGCTGCAGGTCTAATACATTCCTGACCCTTGGAGAAGTCAGTCGGGTTGGCAGAAAAAGGGAATTCTCAAGGCTCTCCTAAAAACCTAGTGCATAGCTAGGGTGCTGCCCAACAACTTTGAGAAAATAACAACAAACAAAAAAACACATTTAATGTCTGTCTCATTGCATGTTGAAGCTAAAATATGGCCCTATTTTTTTTTTTGAAGAACCACTGACTTATAGAAATCAGTCAAAGTTCACAGTCTCCAGATACTTACATGTCAGACTGCTCCAGACTGCTCACATGTCAGAGAGTGAGGTGAACATGCCCATCCAACCTGGTCACTGGGACACCTGCTCAGATGCAAAGATCTTCACCTATAAGCACGAGAATTTCTGCCAGGGCCTCTGTCTTTGGGCTCTGGCTGAGTCCTCAAGGTTACAGAAAATAGGAGTGGGTCGTTTCTCAGGAAAAGGAAAAAAAGAGGCAGCATATGGTAAATGGAGGCAAATTCCTTTAGCGTGGCTCTTTGGAGGGAGAAGGGTAATTCACCAGATGCAGGACAATCTTTGCAGCTGGGTGGTGCAGTATAACACCGTGGAGCAATTGAGACTGAATTACAGAGACTTTGATTATGAGATTAGGTTTTCTGTAAGGCAGCCCAGCTGACACTTGGCGTCTTCTCCAGTGGGAGCCAGGGTAGTTCGAATGGGCTCAGGTTTGCAAATGACTCTACCCTTTCATTAGCAACCCCAGGATAAAACAGAATTGGTGGTGAGATTTTAATGAAGTGTTTAGAATCCTTCGATGAGGCCTTTAATGGTGCCAAAAACATTCTCTCCCTTCCGCAGACCAAAGGAAGGGCAACCAGGCCCCCTGAGAGGTCATTCGTTTATCCCCTGACTGTACTTCTTATAGATCATCCTAAATATTTGGAGCAACAGAGGAAATGCTAAAATTTTAGAGCTGTTTCCCCCCGCCCCCTTTCCATTGAAGGTCAAAGCTATAAAGCTTGGAGCAAGAAGAAGGTCGTCTAGAATGTGACTTTAGAGCCAGAGCCCAGGACAAAGTGACAACAATATTGTGTTAAGAATGCTACCACTCGAAGAGCCTAAACAACCTCTTCTAACTGTTGCCTCCTTTCTCCTGCCTTGGTGCTCAGCTGAGCACTACTGAAAATTTCCTGGCAGAAAATAATTGAGTGAGCCACTGACCTTGAACCTCAAAAGCAGAAGCAGAGTTCTCATGGACATTGTGCTCCTGGCCATTGAGTTTTTTCCATCTATGGCTTTTGCTTTCCATACTTCAGTTTTCCTTGTTTTGTTTTGGCTAATGATGGCTTTTTTTAATTGAGTGGCTATTTTTAGCCGATGACAAAAAATATGTACTTTGGAGACTTTCTTGTAATTAATCCCCAACAAACCACGGGCTAAGTAATGTTACTTTTATTTTACTGAAGGGGAAACTGAGAACACGGAGGTTAAGAAACTTGTCCAAGTTCATGCAGATCGTAAGCGTAATTGAGCCAGAACTTGACCCCGGATCTGACCAACTCCACTAGGTGCTCTTTACCCATGGCCGCATTACCGTCTCTGTGTCTGTGGTACCCTCCAGCCCCTTAGTAGCTACATGACCTTGAGCGAATCATTTTTCCTCCTTGGACCGTAATTTCTTCATGTGCAGAATGAGGATAATAATAATTTCTATCTCATAGGATTTTTGTTAGGAATAAATTGTATACGTTGTATAAACACTTTGCCGTATCTGACACATCATGAGTATTTCGTAAATGATCAGGGTGATGACAGGGTGATGAGGAAGAGAAGGCGGGTGAAAAAGAAAGGGGGATGTCCAGAGACAGTGCTTTCCTCTCCATCTCTAGAGCAGAGGTGGCGATTGCCTTGTTTATTTGTTAGGATTCTCTAAGAAACAGAAACAATAGGGGAGGAGTACAGAAGAGAAGAACGGGACAGAGAGATTGAGATTTTAAGAAACTGGCTCCTGTGATTATGGAGGCTGGCAAGTCCAAACTCTGCAGGGTAGACCAGCAGGCTAGAAACCCAGAAAAGAGCTTGAGGTTGTAGCTGAAGTCCAAAGGCAGTCTGACAGAATTCCTCTTCTGGGAGAGGTCAGTCTTTTTTCTTTTAAGATCTTCAGCTGATTGGATGAGGCTACCCATATTCTGGAGGGTAATCTGCTTTACTCAAAGTCTAACATTTAAATATTAACCTTATCTAAAAAGTACCCTCACAGAAACACCTAGTGTTTGACCAGATATCTGGGTTCCATGGCCTAAACAAGTTGGCACATAAAATTAGCTGTGACACCTAGGCTTCCCAACCTAAGTGTACTCGTTGTCCAACCAGAGCCTCCAGGGCAAGGACCACAAATGTCCCCATCTAAGTAGAGATGAATGAACAGTCCCAGCCACCCGACTTTAGTGCTGCCAGAGGTAGAAAGAATGAGCAAAAAGAGACCCAGGCTGCCCCTTAACTGCACAGCGGCTGCTGTTTTTATGCCTCATTCCCTGCCTGGGGCTCCTTCTCTCTCTGCAGCCTTTTAGCAATGTCCCCAAGCAAACAAATGAACCAAGCAGGAGAGGGCAGAGGGCAGAGGGCTGACAAGTTGTAAGATAGAAGAGATACTATAAATACTTTGGTCAACCGTCCACCAAGTCATAAAAGAGAGACCCGCCCTTCCCGCCTCGCTCACTCATCTCCACCTGCCCCCAAAAAAGAATGATTTGGTTATATGGACAGCAGCCTCCTGGAGAAACGCCAACACTATCCCTGGGCATAGTATCACGAGACAAAGAAATCTTGACAGGCTGAAATGATGGTCTGACTCTAACGAAATAAAACATAATAGAAATAAATGTGCAATCCTTCATTTAGGTCTAGAACAAAGCGAAATAAAATAAAGCACTGACCAAGAAGGATTCAAAGAGATCTTCCAGTTTAAAATCGCACCTGGCTAACATTCCCCAGTGAATCCTTTGTCAACTTTCCCTCCAAAATACCCACAGAAATAGAGATGAGGATGAAAACTCACAACACTGAAAATGAAGATGGATGAATGACTTAATGACAGAATCCTGAGGGAATCTCTGCTTTCTAAGAAGCAAGCAGAACTGGAATGAAAAACCCTTCCTGGGTTCAACCTCTGTCATACGGGGGTTTTGTCTCCCTGTGATAGAGCTGGTGCTCATCTCTTCTTCCTGGGCCCGGAGATGGACTACATTTCATGGACTGCCTTACAGCTGCACTTAGCCACGTGCCTGAGTTCTGGTCAACAGAATGTGAGCAGAGTGACGTGTTTCACCTCCAGGGCTGGCCCAATAGCACCTCCCAAGCACAGTCCTCCATGTTCTCTATCTCTATTCTCTGACTGAATGGAGAGGGTACCAGAGACTTAGAGGAGGGTGGAGACACAGGATGGGGAGAGCACATGGGCCTCTATGAGTAGGAGAACTAGCCCCTGCCCCATGTCCCAACACCATTGTACACTACGAGTGAAGAATAGTTTTTACTATGTTAACCAACTGAGATTTTGGAGTTGTTTGTTATAAAATACAGTTTACCCTGATACACCCACAAAACAGAGATGATCTAAGAAGTTTGGAAGACACGCTATAACTGGCATTCTCCGATTCCTAAATGATACTATTCTATTAGTGCACACAAGGAAACGGTTGTAGGTGGAAGCAGCAATAGGGAAAATCTTGGCAGCTGTACATACTGCTAATTGTAATTTTCCCTTCATTCAACAAATATTTATTATGTACATACTATTGCCAGGCTCTGTGGTAAGTATTGGTAGTATAAAAATAAATAATATAGACATAGATCCTAACCTTGTATAGATGACCGTCTAGTGGAACATACAAAACATGAAACAAATCATTAGTATAAATGAGTTTTTGAAAGAAGACATTATAGGCCACCTTGGTGGCAGGAAGATGCGTCATCTAGATGGTAAGTAAGTGAGATCTAGTGTGTTTATTAGTATAGCACATTAGAAATGAGAGCAGGAGAAGCTGTGTCACTGAGAATTAAACTGGAAATCATATACGTTGACTTGTCCACTGACTTGCTCAGTGGACACAGAAAGGAGGCCAAGGTGGTCTACATGCCCTACCGGGAGGAAAACACCAAGCTTAGAAGATCTTGCTTCACTCAAGGTGAGCGAGAAAAAATTTTCTGGTAAAGAGCCTAAGGTACAGGGGAAAAGGAATATCAGCCAGAAACCTCTGCGAGAGGCATACTGTTGAACGCACACAGAGCTCTGAGGCCCAGGTGGGGTCTGGGAGGGCAGATTAATTTTCAATTTTTTTTTTCGAGTAGAAATATGACAAAACTATCAAATGTTCATTAAATCATTTGTAAAAGGAGACTAATGGTTTATGATTCTATTTAATCTCTAATTATATAAGACTTACGATCTTTTTAAAACAGAAAATTAAAACTTACCATATCCAAATAATTTGTGCCAGACCAAATATTTTAGCCATTTTGGTCATTTTAGTCATTCTACACCTCTGAAAATATGCTACAGGACCCAGAAGAAAATTTCCAGACATTTTTAATAGAATGCAAGAATACAGTGCGTCTAAGAAACAAATAAAAATCAGAACACAATGAAATAAAAACAAAATAATACAATTAACAGAGAGATGGATGGATGATATATAAAAGAATTTGAAGTAAAGCAAAAATGTTTATTAGAAGAATTAGAGTTTACTTTGGAGATAGCAAAAAGGAAGATTTTTATTTTTATTCTAGAAAGTAGAATCAGTAATCTGAAGGACACATTTGAGAAGCACTCCCAAAACTTAGAGCCAAGGGCAAAGAGATGAAAGTGAGAAGGAGAAAAAGAAAACCACAGACATGTTGAAATTAATTGGGGG